>NW_020944038.1:45288-110288 GCF_900497805.2 Vombatus ursinus
CACACACACACACACACACACACACACACACACACACACACACACACTACGTAACAACAACAAAAACCCTTTATGATCTGCTCACCAATGCAGTCCATGTTGAGTGAATTCATTACATGCCGAGATGTGACTGCATTCTCTATTTTCAGCCTCCGAAGAACCAGACTGGCCAAGATGGCCTGGACTCTCGCTGGGAGCAGGCTGAGTCCGATGTAGATGGGCACGTAAAGGGCGTAGCGCAGCCAGCAGAGGAGAGGAGTTGCCACCCGGCCGTTGGGCGTTTTAGCGATTTTCTCTATCGTTGGAAACAGCAGGAGGGACCGGAGAACCTGAAAGCAGAGCACAGGGCACCGTGAGCGCCACATTCCGGCTCGCCCTCCACACTGAGAGTGGCAACGGCGGCAGCTTCTAGGAGGCAACCACCATCCCCACTTGGCTTTGAAGTACAGAGAAAGAAAGCTGGTCCCGCCGGAGGCTGCCTCCCCGTCACTGGCCCGGGCCACGGCTGGGCCGTTAGCCTAGGGGAGGGCACGGGACTGTTCTGGTAGAGGCACCCGGTAGAAAACCACATCCAAAACTTCTGAGCCGAATGTGACACTAAGGCCACAAGCCCTCTTCTCCGCTGCAGCATCAGTCTCCACAAAGCAGACCCTGGAATCTCTGAACGCCTGAAGTGGGGACTCGCTCACTAATCCAGCAATTACAAGTGGGAATGGCTGACGACGGTGCCACAAGAGGGCAGCACACCGAAAAAAGAGCCCTTTTCCTGCTCAGACGCTCTCAGCCTTCCGTCCTTCTACAGGGTGACCCTGTTCACTAGGGTCTACCAGGAAACGACCTGAATAAAATTAAAACAACGTGAAAAATGGCTCAAGTTGGACATAACGGAGGCTGGGTGAAAACGAGGGGACGGCGTCGATGAAGATGGGACCGGAGCTCTCTCAATGTGGGCAAATGTGAAAAAAAATGCCCACGCCCGTCCAATTCACCGAAATGGAGGATTCATGGTCTCTGAGTTACTACGACGCACACAGAGAGATGAGGAGCTCCGGAGGCAGACGCTCCCCACTGGGAGGGCCAGGGCTCACCAGGAATTTGGAAGACGAGGCCTTGGGAGGAAACCGACACACACGTGGCCAAGTGCCTGGTCCAGGACTGTTCACCGAGGCGTGTGTGGGTGTTGTTCAGTTTTCACTCCTGTCCGACTCTCCGTGACCCCATTTGGGGTTTTCTTGGCCAGGATACAAGAGTGCTCAGCCATTTCCTTCTCCAGCTCATTTTACAGATGAGGAACCTGAGGCCAACAGGGTGAAGTGACTTGCCCAGGGTCACACAGCTAGTAACTGTCTCTGGCCAGATTTGAACTCAGAAGACTTACGTCTTCTTGACTCCAGGCCTGGCACTCTATCCACTGTGCCTCCCAGCTGCCCATGTACACAAGGAGTGAATGTCAGTGGCAGGATTTACAGTTACTGTCATAAAGACCGAAAACACCAATAGACAGGATTTGTGAAATTCATCTTTTCTCCAGCATCTGTGAGTTTCAAGAATTCAGAGGAGATGGGACAACCTGAAGTGAGGGGCACCACCCCACGTGGCCCTATGAGGAAGCTGCTGTCGACCTGAAGAAGCAGAAGAAAGGGCAGACACGAGGAAAAGTGGGCCACACCTGGGGCGCGGGGTCGGGGGAGCTTCTCCTCCATTGTCCCTTGTTTCCCCACCACCGGCAGCCCTCACTCTTCCAGTGAGAGCAGACCACAGGCTGGAGTTTGGGGGGCTGGCACCCTGGGGAGGGCCAGAGGGGACGGGAGGCTGGACAAGATGCCCTCCATGTTCTTTCCCAGGGGAGCCTCGGCGAGGCTGACAAGGGGCTTCCCTCCCACCTCGCACACATGGGCCTGTGCATCCACTGGGGGCGTTCCAGGTGAGAAGGCCGTGGCTTCTGCACAACCTCCCTTCCCTACAGCAGAACACAACCCGAGTCATTGGATTAACTGAAGGAAGAGCAGACATAGAATGGGTTCCGGGGGTATGGCGGCTCCAGGCACACAGAACGCCCCCTCCCCCCCCCAGCAGCTCATGTGTCTCCTCAGCGCCTTTCCTGCGCCTCTCAGATACCAGACATTCAACTACCTCAAACTACTGTATTTGTTCTGCATATGCCATTTACTTAAGCACACCAGGGAGAAGGTAAGTTCCAGGGTGGTGGGGGACATCTCATTCTCTGTGTCTGCATCCCCTATCGAGCTCAGTGCCTGGCACACAGTAGGCTCTTAATAAATGCTTACAACGGACAGATTGATTGATCCAGGGCTCTAAGGCAATTAAGATCTATGTTTACATTTTCTCATAAGTTACTAAGATGACAAAATTTATTTTACTAGTTATCAATTCACTCTGAGCCCTACCTAGTTTATTAAATATTATTCAACAAATTGAAGAAATCTTTTACCATAAGCTTTTGTTCTCATTTCTATATACACGTACACATTTTGATGTGTGCATTTCTATATATATATATATATATACACATATAAAATATATATGTACTAAAATTTATATAGTGCCTGTTATGTGTCTGGCACTGTGCCTGGCACTTTACAAACATTATTTCATTTGATCCTCACAACAACCCTGGGAGATAGATGCTATTTTTGTTCCCATTTTACAGACAAGGAAATTGAGGCAGGCAGTGGTGAAGTGACTCGTCTAGGGTCACCTAGCTGGTAAGTATCTAAGGTTGGATTTGAACTCAAGTCTTCCTAACTCCAGGACAGGCTTCTATCCATGGGACATCAGGCTTAAAAACACATCAAGTCAACAGTCAATAGCTAAGCAATGTATGACCAGTATATCCAACAATAAAACAAAGACATAAATAGCCACTTAGAAGGCATTTGTAAGAACACTGATCTGGCAAAGACAAAAACGAGCTGATCCTCAGGACTCAGCCCCAGCTCCCAGGACGGCAAGCTAAGCTCCTGAGGTGGGCCTTCTCTGGGGCAGACGATGGGCGTGTGTATGAGCACAGGCAGAACCACCACTATGCACCTGGGGGGGGAGGGTCCTGCTGAGAACTGAAGTCTCCCCTGACCCCCTCTATTCTGCCTCTGGCTCTCTCCAGAGAGCAGCCAAAACACCTGAGCATTCTCCCCATCATGTCCCTTCACAAGACAAGACTAAAGGACATTCAGGCTCTCCACAGAGAATTTCTCTTGGCCCTCTCCCTCTGTCCCTCCCTCGCTCTACCGCTAGCACAGGTAACTTGACCTCAAAGACAGAAAGTGGCTCAGTGGGCACTCCCCAAGAGGCCACTCCTTCCTAGAGCCACGCACAATACATGGTCTCTCAGGGAGGATTGGGGGAAGCCAGGAGGCCGTTTTCTCATTATAAAAAGCATTAGAATCAGAAGCATCTCTTCCTACAAAGCATTTAACACAGGCCAAGAAGAAGGCAATGAGATGGACAGCGGGTAGATGGAGGTGCCGTTTTTGCCTTCGAGAAGCTTGTGTGATATGCCACTAGTCAGGCTGCCCAATAAAGCAGGACTCCTAGGTGGCCACAGAAGAACGACCGGAGGAGGACAAGGCTGGCCGCCCAGCTCTGTGAGCTCCGTGGCGTCCTCAAATCCTCCCCCTCACTCACACTACATGTCCACTCCACTGCCAGTTCTGCAAACTGATTCTATGTACTACTGGTTTGTTTGCATCCTGACCTTTATGGATTGGAGAATGGCTCTTTACATATTTTTCACAGAAAATTTCTGTTAGAGAAGTTTGCTGAACAGATGATTTCTTAGTCGATTGAGAAAAGTTAACTAAAGCAGTTGGTGGTACAGGGGATTGAGCGCTGCTCCTGGAGACAGAAACACCTGATTTCAAATCTGGTCTCAGACACTTAGTAGCTGTATGATCTTGGGCAACTCACTTAACCTCCGCCTCAGTTTCCTCAACTGTAAAATGGGGATAATAGCACTACCTCATAGGGTTATTGTGAAGATCAAATGAGATATTTGTTAAGTGTTTAGCACAGTGCCTGGCACATAGCAGACTCTTAATATATGTTTGTTGCTTCCCTTTCTAATTCCACCTGCACTGACTGGGCCAAAGTTTTTCATATTCATGTAATTAAAGCTTTCCATATGACATCCCGTGATTCCCTCTATCTTCTGTCTGATCAAGGACTCATCCTGTCTCCATTATTATGAAGAGATTCTTTTCCAAGAGCTTCTAATTTTCATGTTTACACCCAGGTCATGTCTCCATGTGGAGAGAACGGCAGCATTTGGTGTGAAATGCTGGCATCGTCTTAGTTTCTGCCACAGTGCCTTCCAGCTTTTCCTGAGCTTTTGTCAAAGAGCATGTCTTGAACCTAGGAATTAGTCTTGGGTTTATCAAACACAATGATACTTGACACTATGCTGAATTGCTTCTGTGTCTTACACAACAAAGACTTCTACTGATTAATTTTGGTTTTCACCAGTACTACGGAGTTTTGATGATTACGGCTTTGTAGTATAATTGGAGACCTGTCCCATATTTCCACCATCCCCCATGTCCCTTCCCAGTTTTCATTATTTTCCTGGAGATTCTTGACCTTTTGTTCCTCCAGAGGAACTTTGTTATTATTTTTTCAAGTTCTATCAATTAATTCTTTGGCAGTTTGGTTTGACACTTAATTCTTAAATTAATTTAGGAAATATTGTCATTTTTATTACACTGACGTATTAACCATGTACAATTAGCATCTCTATGATTATTAAGCCTGCCTTTATTTCTGTAAAGAATGCTTAGTGGTTGTGTTTATATAATTCCTGTGTGTGTCTTGGTAAATGGTCCATCAGACATTTTATACTCTCTGCAGTTACGTCAAAAGGAATATGCTTTTCTATCTCCTCCTGCTAGCTTTCGTTTGTCATATATGGAAAGGTTAATTTGTGTGCACGTCATTTAAAATTTTCTACTTTGTTGAAGTTAACTGTTTTGATTAATTTTTTAACTAAATCTTTAGGTTTTTTTCTCTGAGTAAGTCATTCTATCGTCTCCAAGAAAGAATAATCTCATTTCCTCTTTTCCCATGCCTGTTCCCTACATTTCTTTTTATCTTATTGCTACAGCTACTGTGTCTAGACCTGAATCAAATTACAGTGGTGACAACAGAATTCTGGCTTCACCCCTGATCTTACTGGAAAGGCCACTAGTGTTTCTTTATTACAAATAATACCAATTTGGGGGTTTAGATAGACACCATTTACTATATTATGGAAGTCTCTTTATTCCTATACTTTTTTTTTTAAATAAAAACGGGTGTTGGACTTTATTAAAGGCTTTAAAAAAACTACTGATATATTGTTAAGCAATGGCTTTCTAAAAAAGAAATAAAAGCTCTATAGTAAAGAATTAGATGGAGAATAGGTGAGAGAGAAGGGAATCAGTTAATAAGTATTTATTAAACACCTACTATGTGCCAGACACTGAGCTAAGTGCCAAAAGTGGTAAACCTTACCCCAGAAATGAACTCCATGCAAACAAGAACAGACCAAACAGAAGTCAATGCCAACATGAGATAGTAAGAATATTAGAAAAATCAAGATTGAAAAAAATTAGAAGAAAATGCAATATATCTGATATAAAAAAACAAATAACAAGAAAAAAGGTCAAGGGGTGATAACTGTGGACTCCTAGAAAACTACAATAAAAAAAAAGCCTGAATACTCTATTTCAAGAGATCATAAATGATTAGCACTAATGGGTAAAGTTAGAAAGAACCTGCCAATCGCCTTCTACAAGGGAACCCACAAGAGCATCTGCAGAAAGGGCAGAGCCAAAGGCCAGAGCACCCAGAGAGAGGCTGTTTAAGAAGAATCAAGGAACCAAAGACTCGGGAGTTTGTAACAAAAATAGGAGGTGATCTTGGAATATAGTATTCCGAAAGGCAAAATATAGAGGTTTACAAGAAAGAACAACTTACCATGCAAAGCTAAGTATAATCCTGGGAGAGGGGCAGCCAGGGGGCGCTGCAGTGGATAGAGCTTGGAGGCAGGAAGACTCCTCTTCCTGAGCTCAAATCTGGCCTCAGACCCTTACTAGCTGTGTGATCCTGTACAAGTCCCTTAACCTTGTTTGCTTCAGTTTCCTCATCTGTAAAATGAGCTGGAGAAGGAAGTGGCAAACTATTCCAGTACCCTTGCCAAGAAAACCCCAAGTGGGGTCATGACGAGTTGGCAATATCAAAAGTCTTGGAAGGGGATAGGAAGGGAACAGATCTTGAATACCTTTTGGACATTTTTTTTTCTGGGGAAAAAAAGAGGTGTTAAGGGGTGCCAGAGTGTATGGAAGTCAGGAAGACCCAAGTTTAAATCTAGCCTCCAGACACTATCTCGTTGACCAAGCCACTTCACCTCTGCCTCAGTTTCAACAGTAAAATTGGGATCATTAATAGCACCTACTTCCCAGGACTGCTGTAAGGATCAAATAAGATAGTATTTGTAAAATGCTTAGCACAATGCTTGGCACAAAGTAGGTTCTATATAAATGCTACTTATTATCAATATATAATAACAACAACAACAACAACAATAATGGCTATCACCATTATTATAGAGCTAAGTGGGAACTTTGAAATACACACAAAAGAATCCAGGGATACCTAGAAGGAAAGGTTTATTTGAGCACTAGGAAGGAGCAGTCCCCACAGGGATGTTGTGCTGACATTCTATTGGGGGAGAAGAAACCAGCATCCCCACAGAACCCTCCCACCTTCAAAGGGAACACTGAGGGAGTTAAGTAAGACTGGTTCTGTTCCAAGGGCTTAGAAGGGAGAAGGACAGCAGGGTAAAAGGAGGCATGCCGATCCAAAAATCTCAGGAAAAAGAGAACTCGAGGCCCTTGACCACAAGCAGACAAATCAACAGGGAAAACATTAACAACGGAAGAAACGTGGCCTCCAGATCAGGCATGTAGGAATAAAGACTTCAAAATGAAGGGAAAGAATCCAACGCTTGATGAGACCAAGGACCCCATGGAATGTGAGGAGCACACGGACCGCAACATGCTGTTCCTGAGAGGTTTAAAAGAGAAATGAGAATTATGTGAGCAGAATTTATGTCCTGCAAAAATCATGAGCAGAATAGCAAAGCTGGAATCTGCCACAGCCAGTCTCACCAAAGAAACAAAGAAAGAACAATAGACAGACTGCAAATACACAGAAGTGAAGGACCACTTAGGAGAAGGGGAGCAAAACCCAAGCATGTTAACAGGAAATCTGCTCCCCATGACAATAAACACACTGATCTGGAAGGCAGGATGCACAGACACAACCTGAGGGTCGCGAGTGGAAAAACACGACAGGACAAAAAACCTTAGCACCACAATGAAGGAAATAAGAGAGAATTTGCCAGAACTACTAAATGTAGAAAATGAAATCTTAATTGAAAGAATTCACGGACTGCCTTCAGGAAACAACCTAAGGCTGAAGACTCCAAGACATACAGTGGTTAAATTTAACAACTCAATTCAGAAACAAGTTCTTCAAGCCATCGAGAGAAAGACCTACAAATACAAGGAAAAGGACATTCAAATAATACGAGACTATTCTGCCCCCACTAGGAAACTGAAGAGGGAACGGAAGAACGTGTTCTGAAGGGCATGGGAGCTCAGGATGCAGCCCAGAGTGACCTACCCTACAAAGCTGAGCTTGACCATTCAGGGCCAAAGATGGCCACTTGATAATAAAGATGAGCTCGAAATATTTTTAGAAAGAAAACCAGAACTGAAGAGACACCCCAAACAACAGAAACACAAGAGTGGTGAATAAATGCACACAGTAATAGAGCAACAATAGATATTGAGAAGAGGCTTCTTTCTAAATGTGCACAAGGAGACAGGAGTGAAGGCAGAAATCTGGAAGAGGTCACAGTGAAGAGGCAGTGGGGGCCTCACGGACAGAACCTGAGCACACCCTGCCTAGGGTGGATGCTTCTTCTGTGGGACAACTTTACAACCCAGGAGGGTACGTGCAAACAGGGAGGAGAGGTAGTGATGCGCTGGGGTCAAATCAATGAAGGGAAAGTAACCTCTGTGGTCCCAGGAAGAGAAGAGCCTATAGGAGAGTAGATGAGGAGGAGGAAAGACCGAAAAGGGGGAGGGAGGAAGGACACCTTACTTTGGAGGTTGGAGGGCATTCCACTGATGGATGTGCCTATGGGTAAAGGGAGATGAAGACCTTATGCTGGATGGGGCTTGGGGGTGGGGGTGGGATCAATGCTTGAATAGTCTACTTGTTTTAAATTCTGTTTTCCTTCTTTCCAACCTCTCATCCCATTGAAAAAAGGAGAAAAGAAACAAACTCCTTATAACAAACAGGCCCAGCCAGGAGAAATGCATTTCCTTCTTGGCTGTATACAAGAACACACGAAGTCCTCGTACCGTACCCTAAGCCTGTCACCTCTGTCTGTCTGAAGCGTCATCACATGTTCCATCACGGGTGGTTGCTGGTCATGGTATCGACCCTAGGTCTCTCATCTTTCACAGCTGATCATCTCTACAATGTCATTCCTGTTATAGAAACCGTTCTGCTCCCTTCACACTTCATCAGTTTGTGAAAGTCCTCAAAACTGACTTGTTCATTTCTGTTAAATGGATGTTAACAGTATGAATGGCTTTTCAGGTTCTGCTCCCTTCCTTTTGCATCCGTTAACAGAAGTCTTTTCATGTCTCTTTATCTACTTCCTCATTTCTTACAACACTGTAGTATCCATCACATTCACATAGAATTTATTCCATTCACTCCTCAAGACAGAGTTGTGTTTTTCTACCACAGAAGAGCTGTTATAAATATCTCTGTACATAAAGGATCTTTTCTTCTTTCTTTGATATATTTTGGGCACAGATTTTGCAGATATACCTGGGTCAAAGGGCACATGTTATTTAGTAACACTCTGTTATAATTCCAATTGCTTTCCAGAATGGTTGGACCCACTTACAGGGCCACCAATAAGGCATCAATGTTCCTGTTTTCCTACAGCCTCTTCAACATTTATCATTTTCCTTTTTTGTCATCTTTGCTAACCTGATGACAGAGAAGTAGATTCTCAGAACCGATTAAATTTGCCCTTCCTCTGGTAGTGATTTGGAGCCTTTTCTTTTTATCACATGGCTAGAAGATAGCCTGGGTTCTTCCCTTCTTCCCTTCCTCATATCCCCAGACCAGAGGCATCAAACACGCAGCTCACCCTGGGGCCAGCAAGACTCCGTGTTGTTGTTCAGTCATGTCTCATTCTTCATGAACCGTAGCACGCCAGCCCCTTCCATCCCCCACTGCCTCTTGAAGTCTGTCCGAGCTCTTGCTCATTGTTTCCATGATACTATCTGTCCATCTCATCCTCTGCTGTCCCCTTTTCCTTTTGCTGTCAATCCTTCCCAACATCAGGGTCTTTTCCAGTGAGTCCCATCTTCTCAGTGCATGGCCAAAGTACACAAGTTTCAGCTTTGATATTTCACTTTCCAGTGAGGAGTCTGAATGAATTTAAATATTGACTGATTTCATCTCCCTGCTGTCCAAAGGACTCTTAAAAGTCTTCTCCAGCACCACAATTCAAAAGCATTGATTCTGCGGCTCTCAGCTTTCCTACTGTCCAACTCTCACAGTCATACATTGCTATCGGACTTTTTGACTCTGTAGACCTTTGTTGGCAAGATGATGGCTCTGCCTTTTAGTCTGCTGTCCAGATTTGCTGTAGCTTTCCTTCATTTAATTTCGTGGCTGCAGATGGAAACTGCAGTGATTTTTGAGCCCAAAATAAAAACTCTGACACAGTTTCCATTTTTTACCCCAAGCTTTGCCAGGGGAGTGATGGGATCAGTTGCCATGATCTGGTTTTCTGATGTTAAGCTTCAAACCAGCTTTTATAATACCCTCTTTCACTCTCATCAAGAGGATTCTTAATTCCTAAGTGTGGCCAAAACAGATTAAAAAAAATGTAATTGGGAAATAGGGAAGAGAATAAGCACTTATATAGCACCTACTCTGCGACAGGTGAGTAGGTGCTATTATTATCCCCACTTTACAGATGAGGAAACTGAGGCAGAGGTAAAGTGACTAGCCCAGGGTTCCATAGCTAGGAAGTATCTGAGGCCAGATATGAACTCCGATCCTTCCTGACTCTAGGCCCACATCTCTATCCATTGTGCCACCTAGTTGTCTCCATATTATGTAAATATCAAACAAAATAAAAATACAATAGAACATGATGTTAATGTGGTTTTCCAAATCATTATGCAGCTTACCAGGATCCTTATGTATAATGTAGTAGCCCTGTTTCTATCTGAATTTGACATGACTGTCTTAGACCATATACCAACTGAGAATGGTACTCATTTTAATAAATTTGAATCAGTTCCCTATATAACCTGGAAATGATCTCTTTATCAGAGAAAATTACTGCAAAGATCTTCCCATTTATCTGCTTCTGTTCTAATTTTAGCTGCATTGGTTTTGTTTGGGCAAAACTTTTATTTTCAAATGTATGTAATCAAAACTGTCCACTCTCCCTTCTGTGACTCTCTTAGTGCATGCCTGGCTGCTAGCTTGTCTTCCATTCACATTCTAAGTTTCTCTAATGTGCATATGCTGTGACCTTCAGTTAAACCATGTGTTTGTTTGGAACTTATCTGAGGTGTCCAGCGCTAGGTGCTCTGCTCACTCACCTTTCCAGCCATGCCTGTTAAAGGGCCCTGGACAGACACTGAGGTGCTGGATACATGTGCTTCTGGAAGCTGGAAACCTCTTCGGTCCCACTGACCAAGCTCCATTTTTTAAGCAATGCCAAGCTGTTGAGAATGACGTCTTCGTAGCACAGTTTGAGATCTAATACCTCGAGGCCCATTTGATTCTCACTTCTTTTATTTCTCTGGAGATTCTCCCCCTTTTTTAAACCTCTTTAAAAATTTATGTTTTTCTCATTCTGGAAAGCACAGGCATACTTGTTTTATCTTCCTTTGCAGATATGACGCTTTTTACAAACTGAAGGTCTGTGGCAACCCCGCATCAAGAGAGTCTATCAGCGCTACTTTCGCAATAGCAGGAGCTCACTTGCTTCTCTGTCACATTTTGACAATTCTTGCAGCATTTCAAACTTTCTCATTATCATTGTATCTGTTGTGGTGCTCTGGGATCAGTGATCTTTGATGTTACCATATGACTGTTTTGGGGCACCATGAACTACTCCCACAAAAGATGGTGAAATTAACCCATAAATGTTGTGCACATTTTGACTGCTCCATCCCCTGACCATTCCCCATCTCTTTCCCTCTCCTTGTGCCTCCCTATTCCCAGAGACACAACATTGAAATCAGGCCTACAACTGCCTCTAAGTGTCCAAGTGAAAGGAAGAGCATCATTGTCTTATTTTAAGAAACTGCTCCAGCCGCCCCAACCTTCAGCAACCATCACTTTGATCAGTCAGCAGCCATCAACATTGAGGCAAGACCCACCACCAGCAAGAGACTGACTTGTTGAAGGCTCATCTGATGGTTAGCATTTTTAGCAATAATGGGTTTTTTTTAAAATTAAGGTATATACATTTTTTTAGGCATAATACTATTGCACACTTAATAGACTATAGTACAGTATAAAAATAACTTTTATGTGCACTGGGAAACCAAAAAATTCATGTGACTTGCTGTATTGTAATATTCGCTTTATTGTGTTGGTCTGGAACTGAACCTGCAACATCTCTGAAGTGTGCCTGTCATTCTTTGGTAGTCTGATTGGTATGGCATTGAATATGGAAATTTATTTAGTAGCATTGTCATTTTTTATTATATTGACTCAGCCCACCTACCCAGGAGCAATTAATGATTTTTGAGTTATTTAGGGCTATTTCTGTAGACAGTAGTAACTGTTTACACATAGTTCTTATGTGTACAGTAGTAGGTAGACTTCTAAGTTTCTTATACATAGTTGTATATAGACAAAATAACTAATTATTTTAAATGCAATCTCCCTATCTTTCTTGCTGGGTTTTATTGGTATTACACAAAATTGCTGATGATTTGTGTGGATTTTCTTTGTATAGCTTCCAAGTTTGCTGAAGTTATTGTTTCAATTCATTTTTTAAACTGATTCTTTAGGGTTAAGAAAGAACTCTATCATCGACAAAAAGTGATCACTTTGCTTTGTCTTTCCCATGGCTGGCCTACTCCTTCGATTTGTTTTTCTTATCCTATGGCTCTGGCCAATATTTCTAGGGCTGTCAGATGGAAGAAGCAAGAATGGACGTCCTTGTTTCACCCCTTTTTGTTTTGGAAAGGATTCCAGCTCATCTTCATTACATAGAAATGGTAGCTCTGAGTGTTATATATACACTATTTATCATTTTAAGAAAAAGGCCCATTTATTCCAATGTTTTCTAGTGGTTTTTAAGCAACATGAGTGTTGTATTTTGTCAAAAAGCCTTTTTTAACATATATTGACATAATCCTGTTACATTGTTCATGTTATTACTAATATGGTTAAGTTTAAGTTTTCCTAATATTAAACCAACTTTGAATTCCCGGTACAAACCAACCTGATTATAGTGTATAATCTTTCTGAGATGTTGTTTTAGTTTCTTTGCTAATATTTAATTTCAAATTTCTGAATCACGTTCATTAGCTTTCTCTCCTCTCTCTTACTGTTGTCTTTCTCTATCCTCCCCCTGCCCTGTCTCTTTTCTTCCCTCCCTGTCTCTATTTATCTGCCCCTCCCTCCTTCCTCATATTAAGACCACATCTGTGTCATAGAAGGAATCTGGCATGATCCTTCGCGCAAAAGTTTACAGTAATACTAGATTTACTTGTTCTTTGGATACTTGATGGAATTTACCAGATGAATTCATCTGGTCCTGGAGTTCTTTTCTTTAGAAATTCATATGTAGACTGTCCAATTTTTTACTCTGAAAATAGGTTGATTAAGTTCTTTATTTCTTGTTCTATTAATCTGGGTATTTCATATTTTTGCAAATATTCATTTATTTCATTTAAGTTACAGGTTTTATTGGCATATAATTGGGCAAAAGTTTCTAATAATAGCCTTTATTTCTTCTTCATTTATTGTAAATTCTCCTTTTTCATTTTTGATACTGGTAATTTGATTTTCCTATTTCTTTTTAATCAAATTAGCTTATGGTTCATTGATTTTATTGCTTTTTTCATTTCCACGTGTGGCTTGTTCTGTTTATTCATGTCTCCAGCTTCACATTCTGGATCGGGATGTGGTACACCAGCCACACTCCACTCCCTCTCAGATTCTTGGATGGGGTGGCAGGCTCTGTTTGTTTGGAGTTTGTTCTGGATGGGCAGGGAAAAGCCTAGGCTCCTGGGTCTATCGCTTGGTGGCTTCGGCCTGTCTCTGCCTCCTTCTGAAAAGTTGGTGCCACCCCGACCATGTGCTTGATCAGCCCCAACCAGAGGCTGTAGATGGGGCTCTTTGTAGGTTCCCTAGAGAGCCCCTGGGTCTATGGACACCTGTCTTGGGGCTCTGTTGGCTCAGAGGTAACCCAGGCTCAGCCCCAGAATAGAGGGTGAGTCTTGCTGCTACATCTCTCTGGTTTCCTTTGATGGAGGTTCAGTGGGAGAGGTGGGCTCCTCAAGGATCTTTCCAATACTCTCTTGGGTCTCCTTTAGCATCACTCTCAGTTTTTCCTCTACTTCTCTTACTTGCTTCTCAAAATCCCTTTTGAGCTCTTCCATGGCCTGGGACCAATTCATATTTTTTGTGGAGGCTTTGGATGTAGGAGCTTTGGCTTCATTGTCTTCTTCTGGTTGTATGTTTTGATCTTCTTTGTTACCAAAGTAAGATAATATATTCTGACTCTTTTTGTGCTGCTTGCTCATGATCTCGGCCAATGACTTGAGTTATAGACTCTTTGTTAAGGTAGGAATCTGTTTCCAGTGTGGAGAATGTACCATCCCAAGCTTCAGGGGTTTTGTACAGCTGTTTTCAGAGATACTTCTAGGAACCTGTAAATTTTCAGTTCTTCCAAGGTGCTATGATCAAGGGTGAGATGTTCACTCCTTTCCTGGCCTGTGCTCTGGTCTATGAGTACTCTTTTCTGTCTTGGAACTGTGAAGAGGATTTCCTCTCCACAGCCACTACAAGCTCCACCACACCAGCACTCCTCCTCCCCCCAGGACCACCACCCAGAACTGTGACCCAGATCCAAGCACAGGCAAAGCAAGAGAATCCTGCACCAACAGAGAGATCCCTGCAATCCCCCTCTGATCAGCCACTTGATTCCCCCTAAGTCTGTGGATTGGAAGTTCAGGAGGCAGCTGCTGCCCTGGGGCCGAGCTTGGGGAATAGGGCTGGGACCCCGCGCTTCTCTCTCACCACAGAAACAGACTTTTCCCACTGACCTTCTAAGTTGTCTTTGGTGTTCATGAGTTGAGAAGTCTGGAAACTGCCACAGCTGCCTGTGATTCAATCCTCTGAGGCCTGCTCCAGGTTTGCTGCAGCTGACGCCAAACTGTGTTCCTCTCCCAGCCCGGTGCGATATACCTTCTAATCAACCATCCAGGTTGTCTTGGGCTGGAAATTTATTTCACTTTGTCTTTTTGTGGGTTCTGCTGCTTTAGAATTTGTTTAGATCCATTTTTTTATAGGTATTTGGAAGGGTTTGGGGGAGAGCTCAAGTAGGTCACTGCTTTTACTGCGCCATCTTGGCTCTGCCCCTGCGATACTCTCTTAACCACAAGTCTCTGATCCCTCTTCCAGCTGAGGGCCTTTCAAATGTTTGAAGGGTGATTTTTATGTGACTCCTAAGGCTAACCACACCAGGTAGGGCCTTGAGGTCCTTCACCTTCCTGCTCGCCCTCCTAATGCTTGTGCATGTCCTCCCTATAACACCCCAACCCACAAGACCTGAGAAACGGCTGCCTAAGAAACATGAGAGGAAAATTGAGAATGTGTGAAATTGGGTGAATGTCACAGTGAAATTAGAGGCTTTTATTTTGGAGGGGGGACGAGGTAAGAACTTGGAGATGAATTATGTGATAGAGCATTTGACTAATGAAGAAACCTTTTTGTTTTCAGGGAAAATGACCCTCTTTTCAGTTTCTTTGTACCCTGATGGATCTAGGAATCGGTGTGAGCATTCCTGCCAGTCACCCAGGCTCATTCCATCTTCTCCTCTCACGTTCCTCTGGTCCTCAAAGGGACTTTTCCTAAAGTGCCGGGCACCTCAGTAACTCTGTTCCTTATGCTGAATGACAAAGGTAACAACATCTGTTTAAATGTGTCAGACAATCTTAGCTCCCACATTTTGAACTGATGAACCCTGACAAGACTTTTCTGTTTCAGAGGTTAAGTGACTATTAGCTTACTCACATCTCTAGATGCAATGAAGTGTATCTTTTCATCAAAAAAAAAAATATCAAAGAATACCACCTAGAATGTGGGTTAGGTAAGACTGATGAGATTATAATGAATTAGCCAGGAATTCTCATTTTTACTGCTAAAGGCCTTTTTTTCTTTATCTTGCACAAAGCAAAGGAGGTTGGGTGGGGGGAAAGCTGTTCATACAAGATGCTAAAATTCAATAATGTAAACCTGATTTAAAAAGAAGATTATGCTCTTTGTGCTGCCTTCTGCCCCATCACACGGGGTGATGGTGTGTCAGCAGGTATCCATGTGGGAAGCCAATCTCCTGCTGTCACTCCCCCCCCTCTCTCTTGGAGAGGAGAGCTGTGCACACCTGTGAGAGGGCCTCTGCAGACCCAGAGGGATGGCCAGCACAGACCCCAGGCCCTTCCCAGGGAGTACCAGAGTATTCGTCCTAATTCCACATGAGGCCACTGTCAGAGACCATGAACATCCCTGAATGGACCAAAGTTCAGCAACCAAGGTTAAAACAAGGTCAAAATTAAATGTACCAAGTCAGGGTGAAGAATGGAGAATCCAAGAAGCAGAGAGGGCGGTCGGTTCAGGCAAAGATGGACAGAAGGTGGTGCTGAGACTGGAAGCAGGGGCCGGCTACATCTCAGAATGTGCACACAACACAGGCCTCAGTCAGGGAAGTCGCACCGCTGAAATGTACAGCAGGTTTGGGATTCCAGGCTGCTGGCTCGGACCAGCTCCTGGTGACTGCCTCTCTCTTCTCTAGCTGACCCCTAAGCCACAGGCCCACCAAGCAACCCAGGAGGAGTCTGGGAAGGGGCAGAGCCAGCTCTCGTGTGAAGGCTGGAGGGAGCTTGGCCACCCCAAGCCCAGCCCTGGACTCCAGCATCTGCTTTCTGTGTGGTTTTCTAGTTCAAGGGAGTGAAGGCCCGTTTGTCCATGGGGAGGCTTCAGCTACAAAGTGTAACTCGGGGCCCCCGGGCTGCGAAAGCCAGGCAGGACACTCAGAATATGCAAAGACTATTACAAGGACGATGCCCGCTGATTGTCTGATCACGGGAGAAGTGAATGCACTTACCATGACACTCTCCCCCAAACAGCAGAGAGAAATGCAATGATCAAACAGAAATCCCCCCTTGTTTCAACAGGCTCATTCTAGGGAATGACACGTGAAAAGGGGAAGACTTTGTATGTCTGAGCTTTCCCTCAGTGGGGGCCCATTGGGCAGCTTACTGCACCAGCCAAGGTGAGTGGGACGGAGGGCCTGGAGGAGGGGCTGGGGGAAGAGAGAGAAGGGGACAGTCTCAAGAGCTGTTCTGAAGGCAGAATCCACAAGCTTTGGCACCTGACTGGCCATGCGGGTTATGTGAGAGTTCAGGGTAAACTCTGAGGTTAAGAACCTGAGTGACTAAAAGGTAGGAAAATTCAGGAGAGGGGTGGGTGTCAATTGGTCAATCAGTTATTAAGCGTATATTGCATTTGCTGCACTGTGTTAAAGGCAAAACCCAGTCTCTGCTCACAGAGGCGCCACATTCTAATGGAGAGGTGGTACGCAAACAATAAGATCTACACAGGGTAAACTGGAGGCCGCACAGAGTAGGTGCTTAGTAAACGTTTACTGGATTGGATACTCACACCATGACTTGTTCATCCATTCCCCAATGGTTGGGCAGCCCCGCAAAGTCCCATTTTGGCCACCACAGAAAGAGCTAGAAATCTTCTGGACCTCCTTAGGTAGGGTTTGCTTTGCGTGGGACTGATCTCTCCTTTGTCCCCTTTCCTTTCTGTTTCTCTACTGGCCGAAATGCATTTCTGCACCCAACTGTGTATGTGAACTCTTCCCACCTTTGGCCAATGCAGATAGGACGGAGGTTCAGGTGTCTGCCACTCCCCCCATCCCTTCCTTCTTGTTTTTACAGACTTCTACTTGTGCCCCCCAGGTACGTGCTATCATTTCTCTAGCCTCTCCCACCTCCATATTCCTCTTTCTATTCTTCTAAGATCCAGATGTCGCTGAGTCGTTTCACTTGTGCCTGACTCTTCATGACCCCATTTGGAGTTTCCCATTTCCTTCTCCAGCTCATTTTACAGATGAGGAGGTGAGACACTGAGTGAGGCAAATAACAGAAGTGAAGTGACTTGCCCAGGGTCACAGAGCTAGTAAATATCTGAGGCCGGATCTGAACTCAGGTCCTCCTGAGTCCAGGGCCTGCCCTCCATCCACTGTACCACCTTGCTGCTCAATTAGATAGAGTTTAATTAGACTTCCTCCACGACCCTCAGTGATGACAGGGTTCAGAGAAGACATGTGTATCATCTCCCCATACTGGGATGAGAGCAATATATCCTTCCTAGTCCTTTATGATTGTTCATTTGTATTTATTTTTTATGTTTCTCTTAACTCTTGTGTAGGAACTTCAAGGTTTTTACAGAAGTCTGGCCTTTTCATCAGGAATGCTTGGAAGTCCTCTATTGCACTAAAAGGTCATTTCCTTTGTACTCAGTTTTGTTGGTTAAGTTATTCTTGACTGTAAGCTAAATTCTTTGCCTTCTAGGCTCTGGGCTCCTTTACATTGGTGGCTGCTAAATCATGGGTACCTGAATAATCTCTTTCTGGCTGCTTACAATTTTATTCTCTGATCTGGAGCTTTGGATTTTGGCTGTGATGATCCTGAGGTTTCTTTCAGAAAGATTCTTTGTCAGAATTGGAAATTGAGGGGATGCCCATCCATTGGGGAATGGCTGAGCAAGTTGTGATATATGAATGTAATGGAATACTATTGTGCTATAAGAAATGATGAGCAGGTGGACTTCACAAAAACCTGGAAAGACTTGTGTGGTCTGATGCTGAGTGAAGTGAGCAGAACCAAGAGAATGTTGTACACAATAACAGCCACACTGTATGATGACTAATATTGATAAACTTAACCCTTCCCAGCAATACAAGGATCTAAGGAATCTCCAGAGGCCTCGTGATAGAAAATGCTATCCACATCCAAAGAAAGAACTATGGAAGTTGAATTGCTAATTTTTTTCTCTTCTGTTGAATTTTGTTTCCTCTTTCTGATGGTTTCTCCTATTGGTTTTAATTTTTACTTACAACATCACTGATGCGAAAATATGTTTAATAGGAATGTTTATGTAGAGTCTATATCAGATTGTGTGCCGTCTTGGGGAGGGTGGTGGGGAAGAAGGGGGAGAAAAATTTTAAACTCAAAAGCATGTGGAAGTGATTGTTGATAAATCAAAATAAATTAATAAAAAATTAAAAAAAAGAAAAAAAGAGAAAGATTCTTTGTCCTCTGGTTAAGAAATCTGGGCAGCTGTATTTCACAGTTTCTTGAAAGACGATGTGCAGGCTCTTTTTCCAGTAATGGCTTTC
Organism: Vombatus ursinus; assembly: GCF_900497805.2. Lineage (NCBI taxonomy): Eukaryota > Metazoa > Chordata > Mammalia > Diprotodontia > Vombatidae > Vombatus > Vombatus ursinus. Next base: position 64,046 of record NW_020944038.1, read on the forward strand.
AGACAGTCCAGTCGAACTTCTCCCCGATCCGTTTTCCCAGGTCAGCGGTTTGTGCTGTGAGACACCTCCCACCTTCTTCTATTTGTTCAGTCTTCTGACTTTCCTCTTGGAGCCACTGGCTTCTCTTTGGTATAGCCTAATGGCCAGGGAGCCTGTTGCCTGGGCAGGTTTGGTGCTTTTGGTGCCAAACTTTCCAGTTCTTTCTTCGAAAGATTGCCTTGCTTTTCCAAGTTTTTCCCTCTCATGCTCTCATTCCACTTACAAAGACGTTTTTAACCTTTTTACACATTCTCACTCCATCTCTTTGTGGAATCCTGGCTGACCATTGACCCACGCTGCGTTCTTCTCGGAGGCTCTGCTCATGCACGGTCTGCCGTTGTTGTCTTCTCCTGGGTCTATGTTGTGCATGTCTCTGTCACCATCGCAGCTCTTTATGGTGGGGTTCTCTTTTTCTTTGTTCATTCTTCCAACCCATCTTCTGCCTTCAGGCTTGAGGTTCTGGCTGGCCTCTACACATCTGAAGTCTGGGCTGGCCTGCTGCTGCTTTCTTGGGGTATTGAGGGTTGTGTTATTTCAGGCTCTTAGGGACCTTTGAGCTTTAAGGGCTATCACAGGGATCAGATCCGGTGCACCATGTGACCTGTGACCCCTGGTCTGAGCGACAGCAGGCTGCTGCTGGACGCAGCCTGCAGGCTGGGGTACAGGCTGGGACTGAGATCCCGCTGGGCTCCTGCTGGCTTTGCTCAGGGGTGGAGGCCCTCTCCTTGGGCTGACCTGGTTGAGTCTGGGTGAGCCGGGGGCCAGAGTCCATGAGACCTCAGCCTGAGTCTGGGGCCCCCTCTTGCCTTAGTACACGGTCACCCCCTGGGGCCTGGAGCACCCTCCGTCCCCCACATCTCAGACCACTCTGTCTTTTCTATGCTGAGCTGGGCTGCAGAAATGATTCCTGGCTTCGATCCGGTGTTTGGAGGAGCTCTGGAGGAGGGAGTTCAGCACAAAAAGGGAATGTCCCAACACCTGAAGCTTCAGCATCTGCCTGTAGCTCCTGGCACAGCCAGAAACATTCCTGACCTTTGGCCAAACAAAGCACCGAATGACTTGAGTATTCCCGGCTCTCTTTCCCTCCAGGGAATTAGAGGCAGGGTGGTGCAGTGAGCTTGGGTGACCTTGGGCAACTTACAATCGTCTCTCTGTGCCTCAGTTTCCTTATCAGTGTACTGAGGGTGTTGGAAGAGATGGCCCTCAACGTCCTGTCTAGTTCCAAATCAACAACCCCATGACGTGACTTATGCATTTTTACCTACTTGATAACTCAATTTCTCTTTTAATAAAAATGAAAATGAAGATATGGATTGCAAATGCCAGTTATAACCCTGGTTTAGTGGCTGGTGCTTCTGACAAAAACCACTATATGGAGAACGGTTTCAATCTCCCAGCTCTCTGTTAAGGCAGTTATAGGTAAAGAGGGTTAGACCATGCCTGGAAGAACTGAATTGTCACCTGCCTCCTTTGAGGGGGCCAACGGGAGCGAAAAAAGGAGGAAATTCTAGGTTCCGACTACAACTACAGGGGCACGCGTTCCTTTGACTCCATTCAGTAAGAAGCACGTACCAGGGAAAGAAGCTGCCGGCCGCGGGCTCCCCTTCTTCCCCTCGCCCCCTCCACCCCAACTCCCAGGAAGACACAGCCTCATCCCGTGGCCTGCTCAGAAGATCCCCTTCCATCCTGCCTCCTCCAGCAGACCCCCCACCTCCGCCCTGCCGTGTCATTCCCCTGTCTATGGCTCCTTCCCTTCTGCCTGCAGACATGCCCAGTCTCCCCAGCCTCAAAACCCCCTCACCTGACCCTTCCATCTCTGCTAACGCTCGTCCTTCTGCCTTTGGGGCTAAATCCCCGAAGGCTGTGGATGACTGATGCCTCCACTCCCTCTCCTCTCACTCTCTGCTTAAACCCTCACCAGCCAGATCCCACAATATCATTTGTATGTGGTTGTTTGCATGCTGTCTCCTCCCCCGTCAGAATGTAAACTCCTTGAGCGCAGGAACTGTCTTTTGGCTCTTTTTGTATCCTCAGTGCTTAGCACAGCACCTGGCACACAGTAGGCACTTAATAAATGTTGACTGATTTGACTGATACCTGAAGAGAAAATCAGAAAATCTTGGCTGAGCAGGAAGGAGCCGGGCCAGTCTCCAGCCTGGTGCCTCCTGCCTGGCTACTCTTCCTTCCTCATCTGCATCCCTAGCCTGGCACCTGTGGTTGGCTGGGGCAGCAGGCTCTGAGACCACAGAGGAAATGCACTGGATAAAGCATTAAAACGAAGGAAGAAGATGCCATGAGAAAGCCTGCTTTCCCCAAAATCAGCCTTTTGGCCTGAAGTTTTCCATACTCGCTTTAAAAACCAAAGGTAATTTTTTTTGCAATGCTTGACAAAAACATTAGTTTTTGCATTATGAGAGGATGCTAGCCCACACAGTGTTTCCATTTTAAATGCAATTTAAGGAATTGTTTTATAAGCAGATAACTCAAAAAAAGTGGTTTAAATTTAGAAGGTGAAACTTTCTTTGTGTCTAGTTCTCAGCAAGATAATCTCCTGAGTCATTCTGAACACACACACACACACACACACACACACACACAGTCACACTCACACACACGCTCACACAAACTCTCACACACACACACACACACACACACACACACACACACACACACACGCTTTAAATGAAGGCCTCCCTCTGATGGAGAAGGAAGTCGGCCAGGCAAAGAGTTCCTCCAATGCCAGCCCTGTGTGCCCTATTTCTGGTGGAAGGGAAAGCCTGAAGGAACCCTCACATTCTGCCAACAGTTTGGGAGATGGTCCTGGCCCCGCTACAGACCTTTGCTTGTTGGCATTCTTGTGGGGGCGATTGGTGAGCAAAATGGAAACTGGTAAGGAGTGATTAAAAAACCGCCTTTGGGGCAGCTAGGTGGCGCAGTGGTTACAGAACCGGCCCTGGACTCAGGAGGACCTGAGTTCAAATTCGGCCTCAGACACATAACACTTACTAGCTGTGTGACCCTGGGCAAGTCACTAACCCCACTGCCTAGCCAAAAACAAAACAAAACAAAACAAAACAAAACCACCTTCACTTAAGCTGGCTCACAACAGATGCGTCAGAACTTCTAGAAATTCCTGGTGGACATTTACAGAGCCCTCTGGAGATCCCAAAGCACTTGGCCGTAAGACCTCAGGCCGTGTCTCACAACTGTCAGAGGGGGCACTATGGGGACATCACCCTTTCCCTCAGGCTCAGGAGAAACCCTTGATTTCTGACAATCTTCACTTTCCACAACCCCTGAAACCTACAGCACCCTGGATACTTTCTTCCGCTTTGTGGACGTGAGGAATCGTTAATGCCATACTTGGGGGTGACTGCCAGTGGCTGCCGACATTCTGGCACCAAGTTCACCTCACTGACCTTGCTCGCCCAGGCTGTGTGCTAGCTCTGGGGGCACAATGTGCTACACGGCCTTGAGTTTTAAAGGCCAACAATGGAAATGTGCAGTGAGTGCGTGGAGAACTCTCCAGTGATAGGCGAACAAGCCCAGGGAGCACCTAGCGGGAAGCAGTGCATGGCGAGTAGCTGCGGATATGTGAGGCTGGCAACATGAAGGTGAAAATGAGGCCACATTTAAAGGCGGGAATGCTGAAGCCCGCCGGCACCTGGTCATCCATGTGTTCTCTCCTCCCTACACCCGCCACTCGGGACAACACTGACCCCAGGGCCCTCGAGGCCAACCCTCCCGGCTTCCTCCACTGTTCCCCTGTGGCCCCAACCCCTCTCTCCGGAGAGGAAGCTCCTTGCTCCACAGATGCGGTCAGCTGCCAAGCCGTGTCACACCACTTTCCCAGGCTGGCCAAATGGGCCTCCTCTTGGGCCCTCGCGGACGACTGGGCAGTGGGAAGCCCCTCCTGTTCCCCACAACAGCTCAGGCACACCCCCACCCCCAGCTGCATGTGGACACTAGTTACTGACCGCAGATAGGTACGGACAGATGGTATCTGTCCTTGTTGTGACTCCCGTGAGAGGGGGCACTTATTCTTTGGACTCTGTTCCCAGGGGCCAGCGCAGCGGCTGGACCGAGGGGGGAAACAAAGCACCGTGGGCCAGCTGAGGTTTCTCCAGATCCGTGCCTGGGCTAACCTTCAGAGCCACACAACCCTCCCAGTGTCGGCTTCCTGAGGCACAAAACACTGGGCTTGAAGCCAGGAGACCTGTGTTCAGACCCCACCTCTGACACCCGTCAGCCTAGAGTGCCCTGCGTCCTCACCCGGCGGGTGCTGACCGTGAGGAGACTCTGGGACACTCGTAAAGGCCAATCACGACTGCCAGACCCGGGCGGTCTACCCACCGGAAGCTGAGGGGCTCTCTTCATCATCTCCAGCAGAACGTAGCTGCCCACCGAGTGGCTGATGAGCACCAGCTTCAGCGATGTCGGCACGCGCCTTCTCAGGAAGGCGAGCTTGTGCTCTACCTGGCCCTCGAGGCCAAAGGCATCATCCAGTTTTCTCGGGCTTGGATCTAAGGAGGGAACACACAGAAAAGGGCTTGTGGGGGTGGCTTTGGAGGGAGTGCCCCTTCACCAACTCCAAGCCACACTGGAGAGAGACTGCAAATCCTGGGGCCAGGAGATGGAGTTAAACTGCGTGTGCGTTGTGTGCATGTGAGCTCTCACCAGTGCCACTGGACACCGCCCTGCCACAGCGGTGCTGGGGAGGGGCGGCACCGCTGCCATCCCTGCCCAGCCATAAGAGTCTGCACCCTCCCTTCTCCTGTGGTCAAACGTAAAAGTCTGTTTGGCAGGTGAAGCCCCCACCAGCCTCCCCACTCTTCCGCCTCCGGCGGAGGCTCCCAGGCGGGCGGGAGCTTTATGGACCCTTATCTCAGCCTGGCTCAGCGCCGGGAGCACTAAGTCCTTCCCCCCTCCATGACCTGCACAGTCCAGCCACATTGGCCCAATCGCTGCTCCTCACGGAGGATGGGGCCATCTCCCACGTCTGCAGCCCAGAACACCCCCCCTTGGGCTGCAGGGGGTGCTGCTCAGGCACAGAAGCTGTGGCAGTCCCCCCCTGCTTCCCCCAGCTCCGCTCCCCCAGGCCGGGCTCCCAGAACACCTCTGGTTGGTTCTGCCTCAGAACTAAGGCCTGGCGGTCACCTTTCGGGAAGTTTTGGCTCCCCCAAAGTGACTCACTGTCCTTCTTAATGCGCCGCCCTCCTCAGGAAGCCTCTACCTGGGTCATGTGTGGCCCCCAGCCTATCCTACCTCATTCATCTCATCTTCCCGTTGGGTTGGATGCTGGACGCTACTGGAGGACAAGCGCTGTCTCTGACTTTTTTCTGTCATAGACAGCGTCTAACTCAATTCCATTCAATTCTGCACCTCCGAGGACCCGGGCACTATATTCAGTACTGGGGAATAGAGGAAAGCAGAGTCTGTGCTCTCCAGGACACTACATTACATTGGAGGAGGGAGGGGGGAATGACACGCACACAGACCGTGTCATTTCGAGAAGGAGCGCATGCACAGAACGGGAGCGTGAAGACAGAGCTCCTGTAGGAGGCCGCCCCCATGGAAGTCAGGGGCTCAGGACGTCGCCCAGGGCTGGGGGATCACCTCTGCCAAGAAGGGCATGCCAGGAACGAACAGCGGGATTCAAACGAAGCCTCTGCTCAGCCCAAGTTCAAAGCCCCATTCGCTATAATCAACATAAGCCCATGCATGACTCTGTTACTCCCCTTCTCAAGAAACTCCAGTGGCTCCCTATCACTTCTAGGATCAAACAGAAAATCTTCTGTCTGGGGTTCCAAGCCCTTCATAACCTGTCCCTTCCCCACGTTTCCACCCCAGGGACTCCTCGATCCAGTGACGCTGGCCCCTTGGCTGTTCCTGCACTTCCGACCCCGGGCATTTTCTCTGGCTGCTTTTATGGCTAGAACACTCTCCTTCCTCACCTCTGCCCCTGGCTTTCCTGGCTTCCTTCAAGTCTCAGATAAAATCCCACCTTCTCCAGGAAGCCTTCCCAATCTCTTTCAGTGACGGTGCCTTCCCTCTGTTGATTATTTCCACGGTATCCTTTATGTAGCTTGTTTGTACATAGCTGTCTGAATACTCTATAAGTTCCTTGATAACAGGGACTATCTTCTGCCTTTCTTTGTATCCCCAGTGTTTAGCACAGTGCCTGACACATAGTAGGTACTTAATAAATGTTTAATGCCTGACAAAGAATGTCACAATCCCTTTTCTTAGACAAGACACTGCTGCCACCCTACAGTTACCAAAGTACTCTAGCTAGGCAAGTGAGTTTTACAGCCTAGATGGATTTGCTAATGCATCAAAGCTCACTTAATCTCACCAGGAGTGTGTGGGGCTCATGCCCTCAGGTGGAACTGCTGTGCTTGCAGTACCAAGCTAGCAGGCAGAGGGCCTCCAAGGCAAAGAGCTAATGCTATTTCTTTTGTCTTCCTACAAAGACATCTAAAAACAAGTAGATGAGAAGCCTCCTCATGAATGTTAACGTTCCTATCACTACCTATTATTCAACCAAAGGAATCCAAGGAGTTGCTAATATGTCCTGTTAGCAATGTGATGAAAGCAACTTTATGAAGCCAATAGCACTCAGAGGGAGGCAGAAGAGGACAAAGGAGCCCTACCAGACCCCAATGATCTCAAATGTCAAAGGTCCTCTAATAAAGCCAGTAAGCTCAAGTGTGCTCAGAAATCACAGCCACAATTCTCAGAGGGAAGCGGAGGTTTGTAACCAAGGCCCCAAGCTACACTGCTCACGCCTAAGAGGTGGGGGAAGGAGCACTGGACCGAGGCTCAAAAAGCCTCGGTTCAAGTTCTGGCTAAGCCACCTAAGAACCTTGTAACTGTGGACAAATCGTATATAACCTGTCTGAGCTTCAATGGCCTCATCTCTAAGATGGCGTTAATCACTTTGCTGTGACTTACCTCATGTGGCCATTAGAAAGAATGAGTAAACTGTAAACTGATATGAAAACTATCATGGTTAGCATCATTCTTTTTTTTTTAATTAAGAAATTTATTTATTTACTTTTGGTTTTCAACATTCACTTTCATAAGATTTTGTGTTCTAAATGTCCCCCCTCCCCAAGATGGCTTGCAATCCAATATAGGCTATACATGTATGATCATATTAAACATATTTCCATATTAGTCATGTTGTGAAAGAATAATCAGAAGAAAAGGGAAAAACCACAAGAAAGAAAAACAAAAAAGAGAGAAAATAGTCTGCTTTGATCTGCATTGAGACTCCATAGCTCTTTCTCTGGATGTGGATGGAACTTTTCATCATGAGTCTTTAGGAAGTGTCTCAGATCACTGCATTGCTCAGAAAAGCTAAGTATAACAAAGTCAGTCATCACACAATATTGATGTTACTGTGTACAATGTTCTCCTGGTTCTGCTTACTTCACTCAGCACAATTTCATGCAAGTCTTTCCAGGTTTTTCTGAAATCCACCTACTCACCATTTCTTATGGAACAATAGTATCCCATTATATTCAGATAACACAAATTGTTCAGCCATTCCCTGATGGTCATCCCCTCAATTTCCAATTCTTTGTCACCACACAAAGGGCTGCTATAAATATTTTTGTACATGTGGATCCTTTCTCCTTTTTTACGATCTCTTTGGAATATAGCTCTAGTAGTGAGTGGTATTGCTGGATCAAAGGGATCGTCGTTCAATAGCCTTTTGGGCATAGTTCCAAATTGTTCTCCAGAATGGTTGGATCAGTTCACAACTCCACTAATGGATTAGTGTTCCAATTTTCCCACATCTTCTCCAACATTTATCGTTTTCCTGTTTGGTCATATTAGCCAATCTGATAGGTATGATGTGGTACCTCGGAGCTGTTGCGATTTGCATTTCTCTTAAGTATAAGGAACTCAACAACATTAAATTGTTTACTTCTTATACGTGAAAATATTATCAGTACTTCTATGACTGTCATCATTATATGAGTAGTTTGAAAGAAAGGCTTGGGCTGAGCTGAGTATGATAGATGATTCTAAAAAAAATTAAAACTCTGCAGGGAGAGATAAAAAGGAGCAATTATCTCCTACAAATGAGGCACAAAAGGAAAAATTCATACAGAAGAAGCTAGTGGGGGAAGACGGGTAGTGCTGAAACCTTACTCTCATCAGGAATGGGTTAAAGAGGGAACAACACATATATCTAGAAGGGTATAAAAGTCTTTTAAATTCAGAAAGAAATAAGAGGGCAAGGGGATAGGATGGGGGGGAGAGGATGAGAGGGATTCTTGGACGGGTGAATAGGTTAAGGACAGGAGGGCAAGGTAGTGGGTAGAAATAAAGCAGAGGAGTGAGGAGAGATAGGAACAGGGCAAGAAAGATAGTGAGGAAAAATAGGAAGAATAAAAAAATACAACAAGTAATTATAGCTTCGAATGTGAATGGGATTAATTTACCCATAAATGGAAACTGATAGCTGATTAAAAATTTGAATTCAACAATATCTTGCTTTCAGGAAATGATATAAAAATGAGAGATACACACAAATATAAAATAAAGGCCAGAAGTGGAATTTACTATGTAAAAAAAGCAGGAGTAGTAATCATGATCTCAGACAAAGTTAAAGCTAAAATAGATTTAATCAAAAGAGAAAAACAGGGAAACTACACTCTGTGTCAGCCATATTATCCAATACTGTTTTAGACCATTTAAAATAACTAGAGTGTACAAAATACCTGAGAATATATATCTGCCAAAAAGACGTAGGAACTGTACGAACATAAATATAAAACACTTTTTACACAAATAAAGTTAGATCTAAATAACTGAAGTAATATTTATTGATCATGGGTAAGTAAAGCCAAAATAATTTTTTTAAATGACAATTTTACCTAACTAATCTATTTATGTAATGTCATCCTAATTAAATTACTAAAAAAATTATCTTACTGAGTTAGAAAAAATAATAAAGTTCATTTGGAAGAACAAAAGGTCAAGAACTTCAAAGAAACAGAAAAAAATTGCAAAGGAAGCAGATTCAGTGGTATCAGACCTTAAACTATATGATAAGGTGAGGGCATTGTTGAAGTGTAAAATGGATAATTTTGATTATTTTAAATAAAAGTTTTCTTGTATAAATAAAACCTACACAGCCAAGAATAGAAAGAATGCAGAAAATTGGTAAAAACCTTTCAAAGGCAATCTCTCAGATGGAATATAATTGGGTCGGAATATTGCTGTGGTATAGGAAATGATGAGCTGGTTGATTCAGAAAAACATGGAAAGACTCAGACTTAAGAAGATGCTATTCACCTCCAGAGAAAGAGATGACAAGGGGAAATATGCATAGTATGGTCTAACATATATGTGTATGACTGTATATGTGTATATATGTGTATGTTTATAGATATCTATGGATATGTATGTATATGCATATCCATAGATATAGACATATCTATAGAGAGATATCTGTGCTTAATTGTAGCCTTCTTTCGGGGGGAAGGAAGGGGAGAAATAAAATAAAAAGTGCACAGCAGAGAACAAAAGAAAACTTACAAGGAAACAAAGAAAAGTTGGGTAGCTTGGAAAATATTGTGTAGTATTCATTATATAGGTTTTCTCAAAACAGAAATTTATTGTTTTATACTGAAGCATCTCATGTTCTGCTATGTACATGGCAATGGTTTTTTTTTCCTTTCTTCTCTTATTTTCTATTTAAGTTTAAAATAAATTTTTGAAACTTAAAAAAAAACAACAACGTGCTATCCAGTTCCAGATAAAGAGCTGATGGTCTCAGTGTGCAGATCACACAAGGAAAAGTAGCCATGGCAGGATCTAGATTTCCCCCTAGGTCCCATGTCAGGGCTCTTTTCACTTTCCCCTATGACCATCCATAAAACCAATATTGCTGTCTGACAAATGAAAGGATAAAATAAAATGAAAAAACATGTTTTTAAAGTCTGTTATCCCCATCATTTCTCACTAAACCCTTTGTAAAGTGGAGAAGCTGCAAGGATTTGAATTCTGCGCTGATTTTTCATTATTAGCTAAGGGTTTTGTCAGCTGTATAAAATGAACTCCAACATCCAGGAAGCAAGAAGATGTATTTCTAAAATTCTTTTCCAGAAAGCAGAAGGACAGCAAACAACTATTTCATTAATAAAGTTGTGGTTACAGAGAATAAAATAAAATAAAATAACTGCAGACAATATAAAATAGTTGGGAGTCTACCTGCCCAGACAAACTAGGGACTATATGAACAGAATTATGCAAATAAAGACAGGTCTAAAATAACTAGAGAAATATTCACTACTCATGGGTAGGCTGAGCCAATATAATAAAAATGACATTTCTACCTAAATTAATTTGCTTATTCAGTACCACACCAATCAAACTGCCAAAGAATTATTTTATAGGGCTAGAAAAAAACAATAATAACAAAATTCATCTGGAAGAACAAAGGTCAAGAATATCAAAGGAATCAATAGCAAAAACGTGAAGGAAGGCGGCCTAGCAGTACCATAGGTCAAACTGTATTAGAGAGCCACCATCACCGAAACCATCTGGTATTGGCTAAGAAATCAAGTAGTGGACAGTGGGGCTACATTAGGTACACAAGACGCAGTAGTGAATGACCACGGTAAGGGTAAGAATTCAACATAGGACAAACATTACTAGGAAAATTGGAAAGCAGTTTGGCATAAATGAGGTGTAGACCAACATCTCTTGCCATATACCAAGTGGGAGAAGTGATTATTAATAACCATTATCTTGAGGAGATTCAAAACTCTCCCCTTCTTCCAAAGTCCTGATTTTAAAAAGTTCAGTCTCTTGAAAGGCATTACCAATAATGAGACTGAATTAACTCTCCTCAGTCTTGGTCAGACCTGCCCAACCTTACAAGGAATTTAATCTAAGGTGGACAAATCCATTGTGTTCTCCTCAAGCTTGGGTGGAGACAGATCCTTCTGTCTGGACAGCCCAAGGCTGCAGGAGGTTTGAGCATAGAGATAATTTCTCTGTCGCAGGGTGACATGAGATCAACCTCAGCCCCTCATTGAAAAGGGCATGTTAACCATGAGTACCACTACCACGATTGTCTTTGGTCTAAGAGAGCAGGCCAAATGACCATCCTTTTATTAATAACCTGCTGACCTTATTAATAAAATGATCAAATTATCCAGAAACTATGTCTCTCAAACCTTTTTAAAAGTCACACAAGATAAGGTCAAAATGGGTACATGATTTACACATAAAGGGTGATTCTATAAGCAAATTAGGAGAACAAGGAATAGTTTATCTGTCAGATCTATGGATAAGGGAAGAATTTAGTACAAATAAGATGCAGAGAACATTATAAGACACAAAATGGATAATTCTGATTACATAAAACTAAAACATGTTTGCACAAATAAAACCAATGCAGCCAAAATTAGAAGGAAAAAACTGGGGAAAAATTTTTATAGCAAGTATCTCTGATAAGGGATATATCTAAAATATATAGAGAATTGAGAATTGATATAGGATATATCTCAAATATATGGAGAACTGAGTCAAATTTATAAAAAATACAAATCATTCCTCAATGGATATGAATGGGCAGTTTTCCATCAAAGAAATCAAAGCTACCTATAGTCATACAAAAAAATGCTCTAAATCACAACTGATTAGAGAAATGCAAATGAAAACAACTCTGAGATATCACCTCACACCTATCAGATTGGCTAATGTGACAAAAAAGAAAAAGACAAATGTTGAAGGAGATGTGGGAAAACTGGGACACTAATGTACTGCTGGTGGAGTTGTAAACTGATCCAACCATTCTGGAGAGCAATTTGGACCTATGCCCAAAGGGCAACCCTTTGACCCAGCAATAATACTGCTAGGTCTATATCCCAAAGAGATCATAAAAAAAGAGAAACGGACCTATTTTGTACAAAATATTTAGAGCAGATCTTTTTGTGGTGGCTAAGAATTGGAAATTGAAGGGATGCCAGGAAATTGAGGAATGGCTAAACAAGCTGTGGTATGTGATTGTGATGGAATATCGCTGTGCTAAAAGAAATGATGAGTAGGTGGATTTCAGAAAAACCTTGAAAGACTTATGTGAACTGAGGCAAAGTGAAGGGAGCAGAACCAGGAGACCACCGTACACCGTAACAGCAATGTTATACAAAGATCAGCTGTGAAGGACTTGGCCTTCTCTGATTAAGTCAACGATCCAAGATCATTCCAAAGGATTCATGATGAAAAATGCTATGCACTTCCAGAAAGAAAACTGACAGATTGGAGTGCTGATTGAAACAGACTTTTTTCACTTTCTCTGTTTCTTATTTTTTATTTATTTATTTACACAGCATGGCTAATATGGAAATATTCTGGATGACCTCACATATATAATGGATTATCAGATTGTTTGGCTTCTCAACGGGTGGAAGAATTTGGAACTCAAAATTTTTTTAAAATGAATATTAAAAATAAGTAAATTAAAAAAAAATTTAAAAAGCTTTTTCATCTGGCTTACAGCTGAAATCTCCCCTCTCCCATAGAGTGGGTGCTCCTGGACAGCACACATGGCCTCTATTTCTGTATTTTTCATTATTCATTCATTCATTGATAATGAGATCCACTTCTACCTGAGTATCTGAGCTACCACAAAAACGCTCCTATAAGTATTTCTGTGTATACTGGGCCTTTCCCTCCTCTTTACCTCTTTGGGGTATAGGCCCTGAGGTGGTCCCTCTGACGTACACTTGGGTGACTTTTGGGGTACAGGGGCCAATTGCTTTGGACAATAGTTCCATGAATTCTCAGCTTCCCCAAAGGTGCACAGGATGGGGATCAGGTGAAACTTTCTCCTTAGACTTTTTTGCAGGTCATTGTTATTAGCTTGTATTTCTTCTCTTGAAAACTGCCTGTCGGGGCAGCTAGGTGGCACAGTGGATAGAGCACTGGCCCTGAAGTCAGGAGGACCTGAGTTCAAATCTGGCCTCAGACCAAACACTTGACATGTACTAGCTGTGTGACCTTGAGCAAGTCACTTAACCCTGATTGCCTCACCAAAAAAAAAAAAAATTAAAAAAAAAATGGGGCAGCTAGGTGGTGCAGTGGATAGAGCACCAGCCCTGAGTTCAAAGCCAGCCCCAGACCAAACACTTGACACGTACTAGCTGTGTGATCTTGGGCAAGTCATTTAACCCCGATTGCCTCACTAAAAAAAAAACCAAAAAAAAAAACTGCCTGTCTACACTCTCTGACCACTTGCTTGCTGGCAAATAGCTCAGGGTTTCATCTATCTGTGCTAATTCCCTAAACGTCTTGGGTATCAGGTCTTTAGAGAAATCTGCTAACCACTCCTCTCCGAATTCCATGCCCTGATGTGACAAGGAGCCTGGCAATTCCAAGGGGTGGACACACCCAGCCTTCACTAAGGCACCTCCTCCATGAGGCAGCGGTCAGGGCTGGACCTCAGCAGAGGAGGCCGCTCACCACGGACACCGCTGGCCTGACATGCACCTTTCCCTTACCTTCGGGGCCTTCCTCGTCCACCTTGACACCATGCGGGGCTGAAACATGGCCAGCATGGCTTATGACCCACACTGGGTAGCGCTTCTGCAGGTTAAGGTATAAAGCCGTCACAAACCCCGCGTAGAAGGCAGGAATCCCCGGGTTACCTGCAAAAATGAAGGCATAGTCATTGATATTGGGGGGACCACCAGCAGTGACAAAAGCAAGGCAGGGGACAGAAGGACTGAACATCCAATGGCACTGATCCTTTCCCAGAGAGCAATTTAACGGGGGTGCAGGGTCATAAAAATGCAGACACAAGGCAACCATCAGGAGAAAAAGAGAAAGCTGGTCCTAATACACTTTGTGAAAGGCTCTGCCAAACCCGAGCCCAAGATTCCTCACGCCCTCGAGCAGCTTGTGATGCCTGGTCCACTTCCCACAGAGGCCTCCCGGCCCCTCCCCTCGCTCCCCACAATGACCATTGCCAAGCCTGTCTGCTCTCAAGCACAAGACCTGGCTTCCTGTAAACGAGAAAGCTTAGGAGTATCACTGAGCCAAAGGCTTGACAGTTGAGTAACTTTGGGGCTTTCCAAAATGGCTGCACTGATTCAGAGCTCCAACCAAAGTCCACTGGAACATCCATCCTCCCATAACCCCTTAAATAACGGCTATTTTCCTCTTTCGTCATCTTGGCCAATCTGATGGTTGGGAGGGAGGCTTTTCAGAAAGGATTCATCTGGCGGTGAACAGCCTGGATTTCTTCCTTTGATCAGTTCTTATACTTACAAATTTGAATTACTTCCTTATATGTCTTAGATATGAGACCTTAGGAGAGAAACTTGCTACAAAGACTTTTCCCAAGTTAAATGTTTCCTTTCTAATTTCATCTTCATCGATTTTGTTTATGTAAAAGCTTTTCAATTTTATGTAATCACAAGTCTTCACTTTATCTCGTGTGATTACCTCTGTCTTTTGGTCATGACTCTTCCTCGTATCCATACACACAAAAATTGTCTCTTTCCTTACTCTTCTTTATTATATGATGTGACCTTTTATATCCAAGACGCGTATCCACTGGCCACAAAATCTATTGTAGTATATGGTATGAGCTGTTGCTCTAAACATAATTTCTACCAGTCTGCTTTCTAGTTTTCCAAGTAGTTTGTGTGGAACAGTGAGTCCATGCCCCAGTAGCTGGGGTTTACAGGTTCACCAAACCCTATGCCCTGTTTATGCCCTTCCTGACTTTTTCAGCAGATCAACCCCTCAATAATGAATTCTTGAGACTTCTTCTCTCATGGGCTGGTCTTCTACTTGTCACTCTCCAGATTCTCCCACCTCCACTGCCAGTAGGCCCATGGAAATGCCTCTCTCCTGACTGGATGGTCTCTGGCTTGGACTCTGAGGCTTCACTCCTCACCAGCAGCACTGCCTTCAGGAATTTACCCCCTTCTCCCCACCCCAGGCTCCCCTTTGATTTGCTGTTTGGCCCTCATTAAAATGTCAGCTCAACATGTACTAGCTGTGTGACCTTGGGCAAGTCACTTAACCCCGATTGCCTCACCAAAAAAAGAAAAGAAAGAAAGAAAGAAAAAAAACGTCAGCTCGTTGAGGGCAGAAATTGTCTTTTTTGCTTGTCTTTTTATCCCTGGCTCTTCGCACAGAGAAGATGCTTAATAAATGCTCTAGTTATCCAATCAAGCCTAACTTTAAATCTCTCCCTAGCTACTGGATCCTTTCCTATAGCCCACAAACACACTCTGGTCTCCTGTGTCCACATAGCCACCCCCTAATTTAGAGAGTGGGCATCTCTAATCTGCACTACTGTAACAGCCCACTAACTGGCCACCAGTCTCTCCACTTCCCAATCCATTTTCCATACAGATGGTGCCAAGGATAACAACCCGGCACTGACCTGCTCCGGGAGCCCCAGGGACCCTTCCTGTCAATAAGATAGAAAACAAACTCTTCTGTAGGATATTCACAGCCCTTCACAAGTTGGTCAGTCTGATTTCATATTCTCCCCTTCCTATATGTCATGCCAAGTCGGATGGGCCTTTCTTCTTGTTCCTGGACGGGACGTGACACCCAATCTCCCACCTCCACACCTCTGCACAGGCTTTCCCACACGTCTGGAGTGCACTCCCTTCTCAGCTCTGCCTCTCGGTATTAGCTAAACCCCTCGGGAAGTCTGTCCACAGTCAGCGCCTCCACTTTTCCTCACTTTTCCTAATCCCTTCTGCTCTGGCTTCCAGTCTCAACATTCCACCCAAACTGCTCTCCCCAAAGTCACCAGTGATCTTTTAGTTGCCAAATCCAATGGCCTTTCCCCAACCCTCATTCTCCTAGACCGAGGACACTCCTGACCACTCCTCCTTGATACTCTCTTCTCTTTTGGGACACCATCTCATTGGCTCTCCTACCCATATGACCCCTTCTGTCTCCTGTGCTGGACCTTTATCCAGGTCATGTCTACTAAGTGTATGTGTCCCAAAGGGTTCCATCCTGTCCCTCTTTTCTTCTCCCCCTAGACCAATGCCCTGGGGGATCTCATCAGCTCCCTTTGATTTAATGGCCATCTCTACGCTGATGATTCTCAGAGTGACCCTCTGCCGACCTCCAATCTTGCATCTCCAACTACCTTTCAGACATCTCAAATGAGATGTCCAGTAAACATCTTAAATGTGTTCATCAAGTTCAAAGTGGAACTCACTATCTTTCCCCCTAAACCCTCCCCTCCTCCACCTTCTCTGTTACTGTAGAGGCCAACACTGTTCTCCGAGGCCCCCGGGTTCACAATGTAGGAGTCACCCTGGACTCCTCCCTCTCTCTCTCACCCTCCGCCCCCATCCAATATGGCGACAAGGTCTTTTGATTTCACCTCGGCAACATCTCTCCTACACGCCCCCCTCTCCTCTGACCCTGCCCCCACCCTGGTGCAGACCCTCGTCGTCTCCTGCCTGGACTATTACAATAGCTGCTGGGGAGGGGGGAGGTCTGCCTGCCTCAGGTCTCTCCCCACTCCAGTCCATCCTCCATTCAGTCACTAAAGTGATTTTCCTACAGCACATGTGTTACCATGTCACCCCTAGTCAACCAACTCCAGGGGTTCCCTGTCACCCTCAGGAGCAAATACAGAATGCTCTGTCTGGCATTTAAAGTCCTTCCTCTCCAGTCTTCTTATACCTTACCACCCAACGCATACTCTTCGACCCAGTGAACCCGGCCTCCCAGCTGTCCCACCAACCAGGACCCTCCATCTCTTGGCTCTGGGTCCTCTGTCTGGCTCTTCCCCAGGCCTGGAACACCTTTCCTCCTCTGCTCTGCCCATTGGCCTCCCCGGCTTCCTCTGAGAAACAACTAAAATCCCACCTCCTCCAGGAAGCCTTCCCAATACCTCTTAATTCCAGTGCCTTGCTCCCCTTTATTATTTCCAATTTTATCCCATGTTGGTTAGTTTTGTGAATTCTTCCCCCCTCCCCTCCACCCTCCAGTACAAACTTGCTCACTTGTGGTTTCCCTCATTAGACTGTGATCTCCCTAAGGGCAGGGACTGTCTTTTGATTCTTTTTTGTATCCCAGCACTTAGCATAATGCCTGGTACACAGCAGAAGCTTAATAAATGTTTACTGACCAATGGACTGCAACAACGTAAATGGAAAGAACAACGAGGAATAAACTTAACATTACATGATTAGAATGCTCAAACTTGGCCCCAACCCTCCTTTCCCTGGAGAGGTGGGGGTATATGGGTATGGTACGTTGCACACACTATCAGAATAAGATGACGTGGGGCAGCTAGGGGGCACAGTGGATAGAGCACCAGCCCTGAAGTCAGGAGGAACTGAGTGCAAATCT
Source organism: Vombatus ursinus (assembly GCF_900497805.2). NCBI lineage: Eukaryota > Metazoa > Chordata > Mammalia > Diprotodontia > Vombatidae > Vombatus > Vombatus ursinus. Next base: position 81,452 of record NW_020944038.1, read on the forward strand.
GGTCTCAGACTAAACAGTTGACACTTACTATCTGTGTGACCCTGGGCAAGTCATTCAACCCCAAATACCTTGCCAAAAAGAAGAAGAAAGAAGAAGAAGAAGAAGAAGAAGAAGAAGAAGAAGAGGAGGAGGAGGAGGAGGAGGAGAAGGGGGTAGCTAGGTGGCACAGTGGTTGAAGCTCTGGCCTTGGAGTCAGGAGGATCTGAGTTCAAATCCGGACTCAGACACTTAACACTTACTAGCTGTGTGACCCTGGGCAAGTCACTTAACCCCCCCCCCGCCTCACCAAAAAAACCCCCAAAAAACAAAAAAAACAGAATACGATGACGTGTTGGTTAGTTTTGTGAATTCTTCCCCCCTCCCCTCCACCCTCCAGGCCTTTTTCAGTTTTTGTTTAAAGAAGTGGCTTTCTGAGAAATGAAAGTGATGGAAAAACAGGAAAAAAATTAAAATTAAAAAGTTTCAAATTAATTTTAGAAAAACTTTAAGCCATAATCACCATATTCACAACCAAGGGACTGATGTATATTCTGCAACTGCAAAGTAACTTTCCAGCCTCTAAGCTGACATCCGACAATCTAGAACTGGTGATCTGCCACCTTGGCTTCCTTTTGACTCAAGATTATATAAAAATTCTTTTTTTTTTTGGCTAGGCAATAGGGTTAAGTGACTTGCTCAGGGTCACACAGCTATTAAGTGTCAAGTGTCTGAGGTTGGATTTGAACTCAGGTCCCTCCTGATTCCAAGGCCAGTGCTCTATCCACTGTGCCACCTAGCTGCCCCAAGATTATATAAAAATTCTTAAAAACAACATCCATCTTTATAAGCACTAACATTTAAAAGCTCCACAAAAATCTTCTTTTGAGACTGAAAGCAGGGTAGGAATTACTGATGTTGGATACTACTGATTACTTTATATGCCTCCTGATGCTTTAAATAAATCCTCAGTGCATGTATCTACAGAAGAGTCAAAAAAAATCATCAAATTTAAAAATAGGTCATGTGCGGGGCAGCTAGGTGGCACAGCGGATAGAGCACCGGCCCTGAAGTCAGGAGGACCTGAGTTCAAATCCGGCCTCAGACCAAACACTTGACACTTACTAGCTGTGTGACCCTGGGCAAGTCACTTAACCCCAATTGCCTAAAAACAAACAAACAAACAAACAAAAAAAAATAGGTCATGTGAAAAATCCAGTTCTTTTTGATGTTTGGAAATGTCTCCCTAGGCTCCTCACCCAACCATTATTTGCATTTCTCTAATACAAAATGCTCACCTGTAATCACGAGGACGAGCAGCTTAGGGCTATCCTTGGTGTCGAAGAGGTCAGACCAGGGCCCACACTTCAGGACGTGGGTCACAACTCCGCCGCAGACCACAAACTCATCGTGCACCGGGACATCTTCATTCGCTGTCACATCCATTTCTAATTAGGAAAAACAAGAATGAAAAGGTTACTGAAAGAGAACGAGCTGGCCTCCAAGATAAGTCTGAATGACTCAGGTGGACAAAGGGGCCTAGGCAGGAGAAAGCCTTTCCATCTGTCCCGATGGAGCTTCATGAAAACACTGGGCTACAAGGACAAGCTAAAAACAAAGCAAACACCAGCAGATTCTGGCGGGGAGACGAAGTGCAGCAGAAGGAAAAGGAGGGTTCAGAAGGCATCTCCATTCCCTTCCCTGCTTGAACGGCCATGAATAACGCACACTAGCATCATGGTCAACTGACCTGAAGACAGCGTACGCAGATGGCAGGTGAGCCAGAGAAACGGGAAGGTAGCGTGCACGAGATCCAATTGCCCTCCCGTGATGCTAACCACTATCCACTCGTGTTTACTCATGCCGCGAGGCTCGCTGACGGTCACTGATGGTCACTGAAGGCCTTCCTCCACCTCTCCTGCCATTACAAGGACACCAATAGAGAGCAGGGACTGTCTAACCAGAGGACCAGGCCTTCTTCTCCTTCTCTCACAGAATTCCACGACTTTAATCTTGCTCTCATCCCACCCAATCCATCCTCCCCTCAGCGGCCAAACTGGTCATCCGGAAGCCCCGGTGTGACCACATCACCCCCTACTCAGTCAACTGCAGAGGTCATCTCACTGGGCTGCACTGGTATCCGAAGCACTCAGCCTTGCACACAGTCAACACGGAATAAGTGCTTTACTCACTCATTCACTCACTCCCATCCTTGAGGGTCCTTTGAATGTTCTGATGAGCTTTCTTTCAACTGATTTTCTCTTTTACCGCTTCCATCTCCTGACCTCACTGGCCTCTTCTAGTCCCAACGAAGATCCCATTTTTTACTGGAAGCCTTCCCCAACCCCCCTTCATTTTAGTTCCTTCCCTGTATGAATTATTTCGTATTTGTCCTGTATATAGTCTGCATTGTATATATTTGTTTGCATGTTGTCCCCCCCATGAGACTGTAAGCTCCTTGAGGGCAGGGACTGGCTTTTGACTCTTTCTGTGCACAGAGTCTGGTGCACAGTAGGTGGTTAATGGATGTTTAGTGATTGAATCACATGAGACTATATTACCCACAACTGTCCATCACCACTCTTCATAAAGCTTTACAACCACAAATGTCATTTTACCTGGTGTTGTCTCTGGCAGTCTGCAACCCCATGGCCTCCCTGTTACGGCAATTAACTTACATCAATTAAATTTTTGGAAGATATTCTGATTGTCTGCAATGAAGTCACCACTTCCCACGTTTGAAGGTCAGTATTTATTTCAGTAATGCTAGCTGACATTTACGGAGCCCTTTATGTTTTGCAAAGTGCTTCATGCATCTATTATCTCACTTGATCTTCATGAGAATCCTGGGAGGGCAGGCGCTAAGATTATTAATCCTCATTTAACAGATGAGTAAACTGAGGCAAAGAGGGGTGAAATGACCTGGGTAGAATCACCTAGCTAGTGAGTGCCCGAGGCAGTTTTGGCCTCAGGACTTCCTGACTCCAGGTCCCAGCACAGAATGGCCTCAGACAATTGGCTCCAAGTGAAGTTCCTTCAATGGCATGCTCTTTTTTTTATTATTATTCTAGCTTCTTTTTAAAATAACTAATTCTGATCATAGTTTGGTGGGAGTGATGGTCTCAATGTACAGAGAAAGCTGATTCAAGGATAACTCCCATATCAACAAGTCTCCTCCTACATATTGAAATGTGATGTGTTTGTAAACACACACACAGTACAGCACAGTACAAAAGTGCAAAAGAATATTGAGATTGCAAAAATCTTTGCATTAAGTTTCCTTAATTTAGCACAAATATATAGAAAGAACCACTTTCCCATGGGTCAAAGGTTATGAATAAACAGTTCTCCAAAAAACCCTTCAAATATAAATAAACTGTTTCAAATCTCATTGGATAATAAGAGAAATGTACGCCGCCCCCCCCCCCCCAAAAAACCCAACCAAACTATGGGGCTTGATGTCAGACCCAGCAAAGAGGATGAAAGATGGAACCAGCCCCCCCCCCCCACCATGGGAGGGGCTGAGGGGAACAGACCCAACCCTGCACTGTGGGCGCAGCTGTGAACTGGTCGGGCCATTCTAGAAAAGAATTTAGAAAGACAGGAAAAAACTGTCTAAAATGCTCGTGCCTCTGACTGAGATCGGTACCGTCATATACACCACGGAAGTCAGAGACAGGGAAGAGGGGCTCCGTGTTTGCAGTAGCCAAGGCCTGAGCCCAGAGATGGGGATGGCTCAACATGGCAGGCGACTGTAACTGCATCTTCCTGTGCGGCCTTAGATGAAGGGACGCAGCACAGAGAAGGTGACGGCCAGCCTGGGAGGGGCAGGAACACAGAGCGGCTCCATCCCTACTGTCCTCTGTTCTCTAGCACGACACTGACCTGTGAGCTGGCCAGCCAAGCATGGCACCATGAGCAGAGGACCCCGCTGCTCTTGTGGAGTTCCATTCAGCTGGCCTGGGCAGCTACCGGTACAGCAGGTAGAGTGGGGGGCTCAGAGGTAGGAAGACCTGACCTGAAATCCTGCCTCAGGCACTTCCTAGCTCTGTGACCCTGGGCAAGTCCCTTAACCTCTCTCAGCCTCAGTTTCCTCATCTGTATAAAGGAGATAATAGTACCCACCTTCCAGGGTTGTTGTGGAGAGCAAATGAAGTAACCCAAGTAAAGCACTTGCTACAGCCCCCCCAAGTGCTAGCCATTACATTATGACCAACACTGAACGCAGGGGCTGCTGTGTGTCCAAGTCACTGTCGGAGTTACTGAGCCAAAAATGGGGCCCTTTTTCAAAAACAGGAAGAGCACAGAGTCTGCCAACTACAGACCAGTGAGATAAGAAAAATGCTAGGCAGTCTTATTAAAACAACAGTCAGCTGTGCCAGGGTTAGGTTCTAGCCAGGGTACCCCTTCCAGGTTCCAGACACATGCCCAGGGAGCTGACCTCGGAGGGTATCAATGACTGGGTGATGGGATAGGCGGCATTGGGGCACAGAGATGGGGGGATCATCACCACTCTGGGTGAGAGTCAGGATATCCTCAGATCCGGGTGGGCTGGAACCACTGACTGAGGCTAAGAAGATGAAGGCTTCCAGGGATCAATGTCAGGTCTGACACTGGGTTCATGGGAAAAAGAAGTGGGGGCCTTGGCAGACTGCAAGCCGAGAGCGAGTCAACACCGTGCTAGGGCCACCAAAAAAGCCTCCGAGACCTTGGGTGGGTCTGTTCTGATCATCGAGCTTAGAAGAGCTTTTACCTTTTTAAATACAATAAAACTTTATTTTAAAATGCAGAAACCATGGAGGGAAAGGCCTTTGTAACCCCAGAACAAGACCCTCAAGTTCTGGCCAAACGAGGACTGGAAGAAGACCAGCTGATCCTCGCCCTGGAAGACGCTCAGGGACGAGAGGGCGTACTCTGCAAATATCTGCAGGGCTGTCTCACGGAACAGGAAATGGGCTTCCACCGGGCCCCAAAGGAAAGAACCAAGGATAACACAGCAGCCAGGGCAGTTCCTACCCAGGACATCAAACTACCCAAAGTGGAAGGGGCTGCAGTCACTAGAGAGAGAAATGATTATTCATAACTGATATCTTGGGGAGATTCAGAGGTTTCTCCCTTTTCTAAAGTCCTCATTTTAAAACGGCCTGTTTTCTAAAAGGACACTACCGATAATAACGAGATTGCATTGACTTCCCTTGACGTTGGTCAGACCCTATCTAACCCTGCAAGGAATTTAATCTAGGGTGGGGAAGCACACAGTGCTCTCCTCTAGCCCCCTCTAGCTCGGTGGAGATATCTTTTTATCTAGACAGCCCAAGGCTGGGGATGGTCTGGAATGGAGATATTTTCTTTCTCCAAGGGTTACATTAGCCCCTCATTAGAAAGGTATATGAGCTGTGAGCCCACCGCCATCAATGCCTTTTGGTCTACAAGAGATGGCCACATGACCATCTTTATTAATAACCCGGGGGCTTTATTAATAAAATGACTAAATTACCTAGAAACTACATCTCCTGAACCTTTTTAACTGTCACACTTGTCAGAGATGTCCTTTTCTGGGGACACTCAGCCCAGTCTGGACCACCACACGGCAGGGGCTCTCAGGAGGGGCTTCATTTTCAGGTGTGGGGCCACTGAGGACCATTTCATTCTGAAGCTGTAAGAGTCTCTACTTGTCTGCATTAGAAAATGCTTTATCTACTTTCACTGTCAAATCACATCAAAATGCAGCTTGAGAAAGTCCATCACTAGGTCACTAGTCAAAGAATAAGCACTGATTAAACACCTACTGTGAGCCAGGCACGTGCTAAATGCTGGAGAAAGGCAAAGGTCCTCAAGTGTCACCCAAAAAGAAGTGGGGGGGGGTCTGATGAGGTCCAGAAGCCTTCTGCCGGGTGGGAAGCCTCCTTCCAGGGAGCAGATGGGAGGGCCTTTCCTCCTGGGCTGTCATTCAGCAGCTAAGGATCCCAGAATTTCTCAAATTCTGGAGGCTGTACACATGAGGTTTCTTTTTTCTTTCCAGTCTTTACATTTATTAATTCTTTTGTAAACCTGTCTCATTCAATCTCTTGCAAAAGGCACCAGTTGAACCTACACATTAACTTTCTAAGCATCTAATAAAACAGAGACCTCAATGTAATCTTTGAGCTTAATAACTAATAAATGCAGACCTTGTCCATTCATCTACAGGCTGGACTCCACCAGTGCAGAGATGCCTCTGATGCTCTGATGTGGAGCAGGTGTTTTGCTTCCCCTCTGAGGCTTTAAGCCACACAAAAGCATCATTTCTCAACATTCGATCTCTGCACAGACACGGTATGGCCTCTGCACAGTAGGGATGCAGTCGCTAGGTGGAGGAATGAAAGGGGGGCTCCATCAATCTAAAGTTCACACATTTCTGTAAAGGAGAATCAGAACGATCTCTAACAGAGACCTGAGAGATTTTATTTACAAGAGAAGAACTCATCAGCACACACTGACTGACGTCCCAAAGGCAGGACGGGGCATGGGATCTGCAGTTCCAAATGTAGCTGGTGACCTAACTGACTTGTCAGGTTTTGGTCACAGAGCATAACGTGGGGAAGGCAAGATGGAGATCTCATGTTTTAAGTGATCTACAATTTTCAGGACAGGGAACCCTGCTTTGTAATAATGAAAATCACCCCAAGGGTCAAAATACGGAAATGGAGCATGAATTTACAGTCTCAAAAACACAGAAGTTTTTCCCAAAAAGGATGGTGAGCAAACATAGCAAGCTTTTGGGAGGGGACCAAAGCTGTCCTTGGGAGACATTATGTCTCTGTCCATTTTTCACGAACAAAAGAGAATTAAGAGAGTGATGAATTGGGCATGAACCTAAAAACACGGGGAAAATCAACAAAGCCAGAAGCCTAGAATACACACAAGAATGAAGAAAGACATATAAAATAAAGGAAAGAATGACACTGAACAGAAAAGAAACACTAAACTCATCAATAAAACAATGAGTTGAAATTTTTTAAAGGCTCACAAAATAGACAAATCACTACTAATTGGATCAAAAAGAAAGAGAAAACCAAATCATCAACATAAAAGATGAAAGAGAAATCACCACACATGAAAAGAAAAGAACTTCAAAGTCACATGGGGCAGAAGCAAGATGGTGGCAGAGCAGAGAGGAATACAGTGAACTCACCCCAAACTCCTCCACACAGATCTAGCAAAAACACTAGGAAGAATTCTAATCTGGAAAAACAAGAGTAAGACAATAGCAGTGAGTGCTTTCTCCAGGCCAGGTGTAAGTTGGGAGCCAGACAGAGAGGTCTGTGAAAAGAAGGTACGCCCACACCGCTGCAGAGAGAGGCCGTGCACCAGGGCCCGGCCACCTGGCAGCTTTGCCACCCATTATCCAGGCCTGGGTCACAGATCCAGGGTGAACGAAGAAGGGAACCTGCCCCCTAGGGGAGGGGTGGCATGGGGGGTCAGGAGCAATGTCAGACTCAGGCAATCTTCCAAGAGTAGGAAGTTCAGAAGGAGCCCAGTCTGAAGCCTGCGGTTCTGTCCCTCTGACTCAGCAGAGCCTCCCAGCCGGCCAAGAGGGGACCAGTCCAGCAGCATCTACTATTGCTCAGCCTCAAACCCGGGTCAGGTACTGGCACAGCTAGACCGGGGGTGGGGGAGGCAGCTATCTGATTTTGCCCTGAATCAGACCACTCTGGGAGCACTGAAAGCTGGCAGGACCCAGTGACTCTAGGATAACACCACACTTAATTTTCAAGAAAGATAGGACCAGACTAGACCTTCGGTCCAGAAGGGCCCAGAGCACAGCCCTAAGGTAAACAAAAAATACCTAGAAGAATGAGCAAACCAAAAAAAAGAATCCCACCACAAAAAGCTATGGTGGTGAAATGGATGCCAAAGACACAAACTCAAAAGAAGAGATTGACTCCAAAACATCTACAGGAAAAACCTCCAAGAAAAACAAAGCTTGGATACAAGTTCAACTAGAATTCCTGGAAAAGATGAAATTAAAGAATGATTTTATAAATAGAATGAGAGCATGGCAGACACTGACTAGCTCCGTGACTCCGGGCAAGTCACTTAACCCTGAGTGCCTCAGTTTCCTCTTCTGTAAAATGAGCTGGAGAAGAAAAAGGCAAACCACTCCAGTATCTTTGCCAAGAAAATCCCAAAGGGGGTCACAAAGAGCCAGACGTGACTGAACAACAACAGCAACAACACCTCCAGCACTATGTGCCTGGCACACAGTAGGTTCTCAGCGACTATTTACTGAATTGAATTGATTCAATGAATTGTTCCTCTACCATACCTGAAGGCAGCCATCATACCTCCCTGAATCTTCTCTTTTCCAGGCTAAACACCCACACTGCCTACGCGTGGTCCTCCTACCACAGACTCCAAGCCCTTCATCACCCTGGTTACTCTCCTCTGGACTCTCTGCAGCTCAATAATGTCCTTAAATGGTGGGTCTCAGAAGTGACCCCAGGCCTCCAGATGAGGACGGACAACCACTTCTCAGTCACGCTGGGCGAGGATTCTTTCTGTCTAAGGGCTGGTTGGGAGGAGCTCACAATTTCATGGAGGAGACAACACGCAAACAGCTAAGTACTCAGTGAGCAGAGCATAATCCGCAGAGGGCAGGCTTCCTGGACAAGGCGGGATCTGGTCTGGTCAAGGCCGTTGGCCTTTTTTTTTCCTGGTTTTTTTTTTATCTCTTCTGGATGACAGACATTCAGCGAAGGAGAGTTACCTACGGCTTTGTGTCATCTGCAAATGGCATCAGCAGAACATTCATATATTAAGCCAAATTACTGATAAAAACGTGAAGCAGCCCAGAGCCCTGACACGTGGCACTGTAGACCTGTTGCCACACTGGCACGGAGCTATTAACAATTACTCTTTCAGTCTTGGCTATTCATCCACATCTCTCCAGCTTCTCCACAAGAATCCTATGAGACGCTGTCAAATGCTTCGCTAAGATATGGGCAAACTAGTTTCCTCTCATTTACTAATCAATTAATCAACAAGCATTTAACACGGTACTACATCCATGCACTATGTGGGCACCATGCATGTGAGGCACTGAGGACACAAACATCCAAATGAAGCCAGCTCTCCTGTCACAGACTGCACTGGTTCATTAATCCTGTTATCTATGAAGTCATACTGACTTTTTGTCATTTTTTTTTCCCTTTCTAACTTGTTCCCCAATCTCTGTAAGGTTCTATTTTAGAACTTTCCAGAATCAAATGTAAGCTAACTGAAATACAGTTGGCAAACTGCTGTTCTCTTGTCACATTCTAAATTAGGACATTTGTCCCCGATCCTGTAGCACCGCTCTCAATTCTATCATTGACAGGGAGCTCGCAGTGCGATTTGCCAGTATCTGCCAACTGGGTCAGGGGACTTGAGTTCATCAAGGCAAGCCAAGTACTCCCTTCACATCATCTCCTTATCTACCTTGGGCAACAGCTCCCTATTAGGTCATTTTTGTTCTGTTATTTCCAGTGTAAAGGTCACTCTCCTTGGCAGAGATAACAGAAACAAGGTCAGAGTTGAAAAGCTCTGCCTTTTGTTGTTGTTATTTGTTTTTGTCTTTTGGGGTTTTTCTGAGTAGGCAAACTAGGCCATCTTTTGCCTCAGCAAATCATTTTTCCAGCCCAGCTCAGCCTAGGAGCAAGATCTGTGAACCCCGACAACGAAGTCTAGCCAAAAACTGCTACATACATGTGCAGGAACAGAACAGGGGACTGCCGGGGTTATGCAAGAAGAGGCCCCAGACCCAGTGCAGCAAGGCCTGACTTTGTGCATGGATTAGGGAGATGGGCCGGCTGGCGGCTCTGAGACATACTACCCAGTAGGGAACTGAGGAGGGGCCCTTTGCCTAGGGGTGGTGGTCTGGAGTAGGGAGCAGGAGCAGGTCCTAGGCTGTCTGCTGAGTGATGAGGAAGGAGTGAGCTGCAGCTGGGGGGCCCTGAGCCTGGGAGCAGAACAGGGTCTCTGATCCATGACACAGGCCAGCCTGGAACCTGGAGCAACACAACCAGGACAGAAATCCCAGACCAACTTGGGGGTGGGGAGTGGGGAACTGCAGTTCTGTAACTCTGAACCTGTAGAGTATTCTAGCTGGCTACCTGAAAATCATGACCAAAAGAAAAAAAGGGTCAAGACATCATGATAAAAGAAAAGTGTCCAGATTTCCTAGAACCAGAAGGCAAAGTTGGAACCCTTGACTGCTGGAAGGAGCTCCCAAATGAAAACTTCCAGGCACATCACAGCCAAAATACAGAGCTTCCAGGCCAAAGAAAAACACTGCCAGCAGCAAGAAAGAAAGATCAAGTGCTGAGAAGCTCCAGTCAGAATCCCACGGGAGTTAGCAGCCACCACCATGAAGGAGCAGCAAGGCTGGAACAGGACACTGAAGGCAAAAAATATATGTAACAAAGATGCACGAGTGTTTTGCTTGCCCAGCAAAACTGGGTATAATCCTACTGGGGGAACATGAACCCTTAATGAAATGGAAGATTTGCAAGAATTCCTGATGAAGAAAGTGGAGAAGTGTTTAAGTAGGAAAAAAGTAAACAGGAGCAAGCAATTATAAGGGAGTAAACGAACAAAGTTAAGCAGTTTACATTCTACTATGGGGAGATGATACATGCATCCTGTAAGAATTCTATCATCATCAGAGGTCACAGAGAGAATCCAGTAAGCTAGAGGGCTTGAGAGTGGTTTTCTAATGTTTGGATAGGATCCTAATAAAAGAAGGAAAGGGGGGGAAGGAATGTACTGTGGGGGAGGGAAAATTCTGTCAAATAATAGGGGTGCGTAAGTGGAAGAATAGAGAAACAAGGAGGAAGAGGTAGGGGGGAGCAGGCAGTACTTGAACCTCCCTGTCATTTTAACTAGTGAAAGGAGGGAAACTCATACACACACACACACACACACACGTGCAGAAATACATTTGACTCAACAGGGAAACAGGAGGGAAGGGGGAGAAAGGAGAAAGAGCATAGGGGAGAATAAGGAGAAGAGAAGGGTTGAGGCAGGGATAAGTAGGGAAGACAAACACTAACAAAGGAGGGTGAATACTGAAGATGGTTTAAAAAAGGATGAATCCCTGTTGGGGGCTGTGGGAGAAGGAGGCAGAATAGGAGCAGGAGAGGACCAGCTCGCACAGGGAGGGCACCGCAGATGAACATGCTCCTCTCCATAAACCCAAGCACATCAGCTACTGGGGGAAAGACTCCTCTATTTAACAAAAGGTGCCAGAAAATTGAGAATTCAGGCCGGCAGAAAGTTGAGTTACACAACTACCTTATCAAGAGGGCTCTGCTACTAATATATACCACACACAACAAGGAACTCCAAACAATACTGATCTAACAGGAAAGATTACATTCCCCACCCTGTCCCCCAATCAAATCAGAGAACAAAAGAAAGTGAGGCCTTGCACAACTATGCTAGATAGGGACTCTAGCCTCAGCAAGGAATGGAGATCATCTAAGATGATAAAATGGATAATCTGGCTAACACAAAACTGAAAAGCATCTGTACAAGGAAAATAAATGCAGTCAGATTTAGAAAGAAACAATTATTTCAAAGATCTTCATAAAAAATTTCTTTGGTAAAGGGTTAATAGCCAGGATTCATAAACAACTGACATGAATATATATGAATGAGAATCATTCTCCAATAGGTAGTGTGTGGTAAGAGGGTATTAATGGGCAGTTCTCAAATGAAGAAATGCAAGTTGTCAGTAACTACGTGGAAAAAAACAATCCCAGGCAATAATAATTAGGGAAATATAAGTTGCAACAATTCTTAGGTTTCCACTGTGCCGCTAATGAGATTGGCAAAACCTGGTTCACAGAGTAACTGAAGACAGAGCTAGTAACCAAAAAACACTTTGGAACTACGCCCGTGAAGTTAGCAACCTGTACATGCCCAGGGGCACCCTGGCACCACTCCTAGCATCACAACCCAAAGAAATCAGAAACACTGGAAAAGTGCCCATATGGACAAAAATATCTTTGTAGCCCTTTTGTTATAGCCAAGAACTGGGCAGAAATGTGGCCTCTACCATCAAGTTAGAACAGCTGAACAAATTACGATACATGAAGGAGAGGGGCTATCACTGCACCAGGAGAAATGTGGAAAGAGATGGATTCCAAAAAGACCTAAGAAGACCTCTTAGAACTGGGGCACACTTAAGGAGCAGAACCAGGGCAGCAATGTACACAATGACCAATCGTGATTTCCAAAGGACGTCCTAGCCCCAAGGATGAAGTCGACTAGGAGCAGCTAGGTGGTGCAGTGGATAGAGCACTGGCCCTGAAGTCAGGAGGATCTGAGTTCAAATCCAGCTTCAGACCAAACACTTGACACATACTAGCTGCGTGACCTTGGACAAGTCACTGAACCCTGATTGCTTCACTTTAAAAAAAAAAAAGGATGAAGCCAACTGTCCACTCCTTGGCAGGACAACAATGGCCTGGAGGTCCACAGTACAAGGCCACAGCCCACGTTTCAGCTGGTTTTGCTTGATTATAGTCATTTGTTACAAAGGAAGGAGGAGAAAAGGGAGAAGGGTTACTGGGCAGTGATAGACATTCTAAAAATGTACATTCACAAAACAGTTTTTAATGGAAAAACAAGAGGAAGTCCCCATAATGGCTGGGTGCTGGGTTGCCTCTCTCTAAATCATGGACCGAGGACCACGAAGGATGCCAGCAGCATCTTGTTGGTTCCGGAGCTGGAGGCAGAGGGAGTGGCAGAGTGTGTGAGGGCCTAAGACCAAATGTTTCTGAGTCAGGTTTGCAGTGGTTTATTTTAAACACCAAGAAAAGAAATTATACAAAGCTCAACTTGCTCAAGGTTGGGTGTTCTCAACCAAGCTCTTTTTTCTAGTCATCTCTTCTTTCCCTTGTAACAGCCTCAGCCAGCTCTCAGAAAGGTTTGCTGGAGGACTGATGCAAGCTGATGGTTGAGTGTAGGCTTTTGGGGGACCAGGACGGGCTGGCTTTTGTCTGTGTGCCCCCAGCGTGGAGCACAGGGCCTGCCTCAAAGTACCTTCACACCTCCTTACTGGCTCAGGGTCCAAAACAGAAAAAGCCAGGGTGAGCACAGTATCTTAGTCACAGCACAGAGGTATGAAGGCAGGCAGCCTCCTCTCGCCACGGACCATTGCTGAAAGTCACTCTCCTCCGCCACTTCGAAGTTTGTTAAGAAATCCAGTGAGATCACGCACATAATCTCAAGAGCCAACTTGCATTCTTATTAAAAATGCTAGATATCATAGAAATAAAGGGACCTCATCTTAATACAGCCAGTCAATAAATACTAAGTACATAGTATGTGCTTGAGCTCACCATGTGATGGGGGAGATGACGTGTAAACAACTGTTTATAAAAGCTCTACGATTACGAAGAGAAGGCACTGGAATGAAGAGGGGCTGGGAAAGGCTTCCTGTAGAAGGTAGGAAGCCAGGGCAGCCAGGACAGAGATGCAATTCAAGGTCCGGGGGACAGTGCTGGAGCTGAGAGATGGGGGGCATCTTCTTTGTGGAATAGCTAGGAGATCAGGTTACTGGACCAAAGAGAGTGAGGTGTAAGGAGACCAGGAAGGTAGGAGGGGGCAGGTTAGGAAGGGCTCTGAATGCCAAACAGAACACGCTATATTTGCTCCTGGAGGTGACAAGGACATGCTGGAGGTGGGGAGTGGGGTGGCACTTTAGGAAAATCACTTTCGTGGCTGAATGGAGGATGGACTGGAGTGGAGAGAGACTTGAGGCAGGCAGACCGTTCCCCCCCCTCCCCTTCCAGCTGGCTCCCAGAAGGCTATTACTAGGGCAGGTGTGAGGTGATGAGGACCTGCACCACGGTGGGAGCTCTGGGGAGGTAGGGGGCACATTAGAGAGTTGCTGCAAAGGTGAAATCACAGGATGACTCTTAGGTTGGAGCCTGAGGGCCTGGGAGGAGGGTGGTGCCCTCTTCAGCCGTAGGGAAGGTAGGAGGGACAAGGGATTATGGAGAAAGATCATATGTTGCTGAGTTTCAGATGTCTACTAGACGTCCAGTTGGAGATGAGAAACTGGTGGTCAGGAGAGACTGGGGCAGGACAGGTAGATTTGAGAATTTGCTGATGAGATTCCCAAGTGAACTAGTCTAGAGGAAGAAGGGGGCCCAGGGCACGATCCTGAGGGATGCATAAGGGTGGAGGGTATGATCTGAGGGATGATCTAGCAAAGGAGGCTGAGAGGTGGGAGGAAGACCAGGAGAGAGGGGGAGTCCTGAAAACCTAGAGAGAAGAGAGGATTCGGGAAGAGAGAGTGACCCAGTTTGCAAGGCTGCAGCCAGGTCAAGGAACACGCGGACTGAGGAAAGGCCATTGGATTGGGCAACTAAGGCACCAATGGTCACTTTGGAGAGGGCAGTTCCTTCCTTTGGAAGGAGGAGGCTGGAAGCCAGATTGTAAGGGGTTAAGAAGAGAGGGAGAGGAGGGAAGTCGAGACACTTAGTGTAGACCTAGCGTTTTTGAAGGAGTTTAGCCACAAGACAGAAGAAATAAGGGAAAGTAATAGAGATAAAAGGATTAAGTGAAGGTTTTTGAGGAGACACAGGCATGTCTGTAGGAAATGAGGAAGGGCTGTAAGGTAAGCGAAAGAGAGGGGACGACAGATGGGGCAATCTGCTGGAGAAGACAGGATGGGATGGGGTCTCTTCAGTGGCCAAGGGTGGGTCATCACGTGAGACCAGCTGGGGAGGCTTGAGGAGGAATGAGAAGGTCTGGAAGCGCCTCGATGGGGAGTGAGGGAGTGGGCTGATGAGGAAGGACGGGCTGCGGCCTGGCAGCAGTGAGGGCCCACGTGACGTCGTGTAACACCAATCTGCGTCGTTGGAATGATCATGAAATTTCCTCCACCTACATTCAGCAGCCCATGTGCACGAGCAAACGCAAAGGGTGGGAATAACCCAAGGCTGAGACTTGGCTAGGCTTACAGGGCGATATGATCACATAAATGATTGTCCATATTAGTTCTCTAGCCCCATGCACGTACGTCATATATAATGGAGATGAGTTTGGAGGCCTTTTCATCGTCCACATCCCTACTAGGAATGCTGGCTCAGCAATAAGGGCAAGAAAAAGAAACGGAGGGAACGAACACCGCAAGGAGGAAACGATGACTCCTTTTATCAGGGTATCGATAAGGTACACCTAGAGATCCCTCCAAAGCCAACCAAAATATTATTTCAAACAATTAATGAACTAAACGGCCAAGTTTTGGGGTGAGATGAATCGCTACAAATCATTAGTACCCCTATAAATGACCGACAAAACCCAGTGAGAAGGGCTCGAAAGAGAAGCGCCATTCAAAACTAGTAGGATTTGCCTCCTTACTCTATAAACCTCTCTAGGAAAGTCTCTGCAGAAATAAAGACGGCTCTAAATAAGAGAAACACGAATCTAATGGAGAAACAGTCATTGCTCATTGGTGGGTCGATCCAACATAATAAAAATGACAGCATCACCTAAATTAATGTATTTATTTAATGTTGCACAGACTCCCCAAGGATATTCTACAGAGCTAGAAAAACTAAGGACAAAATTCATTCAGGGGCCCAAGAGGTCAAGAATTTCAAGGGGAAAAATGGAAACAAAAAATGGAAAGAGAGGGGACCCCAAGCACCAGATCTCTGACCACACAACAGTCATCATTAAAACAGCTAGGGAGTGGTTAAAGAAAGGGCATGTAGGGTTAGGTACACAACACAGAAAACCCCAGCTAGTTGGGGTGGAGGAAGGAAAGGAAAGGGAATAAACATTTTATATAGAGCCTACTATGCACCCACCCAGAGCTGAACACTTTTACAAACATTATCTCCTGTGAGCCTCACAACCCTGGCAGGGGTAAGTGCTATTATTATCCCCATTTCACAGTTGAGAAAACTGAAGTTAAGGGATTTGCCCAGGTCAGAGACAGAGAGAAACAGCCAATTCCACACCTCTAGCCCCCTTGTACCCTGGCCTGGGGCCCCACAGCTGGGAGCTGATGGTCACTCCACAGCCATGTCTGCACCCCCCCCACACACATCCAGAACATCCCCCCACACACGCCCCCTCACCGAGAAACAGAGCTGCTCTCCGTACCCTCACTGCCACCTGCGCCTGCAGGGATTCCCAGGAGAGCAGCTGGGTGGCTGGCAGCCCTTAAAACCCCGGCTGGGGTGGACTCTGCCTCCCAATGCAATGCCAGCTGTGGGTGGGGGCCTGTGCCCTATGCGCCAGTGTGGGGAAAGAGGGGCGGCCACCCTGCAAGCCCTTCCGTGCTGAACCACGGACTATGCCTGCGGGGGTGAGCTGGTGGGCAGGGAAGGCGGGACCTGGGCTCCTGTGGCACCGAACCAGGTGCCAGCCATCACCCAGAAGGCCACGCCTCGATGGGAGCTGTCCAGGCAGCTGCGAAGCCCGAAGCCCGGTGGCTACAGCCCTGGACTGGTCAGTCTCTTTAGAAGGAAAGCCCCCTGGAGGCAGGCTCGAGGCCAGGCATAGAGCACCCTCTTCATTCATTCTAGCCACCTTTCTGGTCACGCTCCAGAGCAGCAGGTGCCAAGGGCAATGACACCCCCGCCCCAGCCCAGCCTGATGCGCTTCAGCTACGGCCCTTACTGCCTCCTCCCCTCCCCTTCACCAGGACCCCGCTGGGATGCCGGGGCGGGGCGCAGCCCCCCACCCCGTGTGCCCCCCCATGTAATGGGGGCTTTCTCGGCATCTCCTGGCACACAGTAGGTGCTTCCCCAAAGGCAGGAAGACCTGGGTTCAGGTCTCGCCTCTGACTGAGCGGCTGGAGAGTGACCCGCCCCCCCCCGGTCTCTGCGGGAGCCCCTGGAGCGGCGGGGGGGGGGGGTCACCCGGACACAGACAAGCACAGGGCTTCTCTGTCCTTCCTTCTGGCCGTCAGTCTGTCCACAAGCATGAGCCGGGCATGGCGCCTGGCCCTCTACGGGGGCACAAGAGCCCGGGCAGGCCAGGGGGCGAAGCGGGCAGGGCCCCCCACGTTAGCCCCTGCCCGGCATGCAGCAGGTGCTCCGTAAATGCTTCCTGGCCAGCGGGGGCCACGAGGACAGCAGAGCCACAGCTCCTCCGCAGGGGACCCTGAGCCCCCGGGACCCCCATCACCGGACCGAGGGCTCGTCCCTCCCCCACAGGAACACGGGGGAGGGGCGGGGGGGCTCAGGGTCAGACTCCCCCCCATCACCGGACCCAGGGCTCGTCCCTCCCCCACAGGAACACGGGGGAGGGGCGGGGGGGCTCAGGGTCAGACTCCCCCCCATCACCGGACCGAGGGCTCGTCCCTCCCCCACAGGAACACGGGGGAGGGGCGGGGGGGCTCAGGGTCAGACTCCCCCCCATCACCGGACCGAGGGCTCGTCCCTCCCCCACAGGAACACGGGGGAGGGGCGGGGGGGGCTCAGGGTCAGACTCCCCCCCCTCACCGGCCCGAGGGCCCCCCCCCCCCCCCCCGCGGCGGGGGATTGGGGGCCCCCCCCGCTCAGCCGGATTGATTCCCCCCCCCCCCCCCCCCCCCCCCGCCTGGCACGCAGCAGGCGCCTAATAAATGCTGGCTGACAGAGGGTCCTGTGCACGCGCTAAGGAAAGGCTCGAGGCCGCGCTTCTTCCTTTCTCCGTTCCCGCCCCCGTACACAGTAGGCGCTTAATCCATGCAGGCGGCTGCTAGCGTGGCCCTCCAGTGCAGGGAGGGGCCGAATGGGGGGCTCTGAGCCCCTCCCCCCGCTGTCTCCCCACCAAGGGGGGACACCGCCTCCCCCTCACCCCCTGCCTTCCCTCCCCCTCCCCCTCCCCTCCCCCAGCCTCGCTCACCTCGGGCACCACCCGCTCCGCCGGCAGCGGTTCCCGCCCAGCCAGAGGACAACCCAGCCCCGCCTGCGCAGGCCCCGCCCACGGTGACGTCAGTGCGTGAGCACGCGCAGCACGCGCGGGGACGGCGCCGCGGGCGGGAGGGGCGGGGCGGACTGGAGGGGGGCGGGGTGGGGCTGGGCGGAAGGGCAAGTGCCTCTGGAGGCACTGCGCATGCGCCCCCCACAGTTCGCGCTCCAGGCCCCGGGGGACCCTGCCTGTCCGTCAGCCCCAGCCTGCACCAAGTGAGCGCCTGCTGTGTGCCAGGCACCGGAGGAGCAGCAAGCACGCCTGGCAGCGCGACCTGCGGACCTCTCCCTTTCTTCCCCAGGAGGCTCGCTATTGGGGTGACCCCAGCGGCCTGGGCTTCCCCCCATCACCACTTCTGCCCCATGCACCCTAGATCTCTTCTTCAGGGGGAGCCCAGACACCACCTCCTGTCTCGCCTGGCTGCTGCTCTGGGCTTGGCTGGACGGCTTGTCCCCCAGCCCCCGCCCCTTCAGCTTCCCCCATTAGACTCCAAGCTTCCTGAGGGCAGGCGCTCTTTCTCCTGCTTGTATCCCCTGTGCTGAGCACGTTGCCTGGCGCATAGTAGGTGCTTAACGCACGTTTGTTGACTGTTCCACTGGAGAGATTAATTAGTGTTTGCATTATCGTTTAATTCATTCATGCGAAGCCCTGGGGATGCCGAGGCAGAAGCCCCCCAGGAGCATCGGGCCCTGTATCGGGTCCCGGGGCGGTCCTAGCACGTGCTGCTGCCTGGCACGCGGTAGGGCCCCGGCTTGATGGGTTAGAGGAAGACCCCGGCCAGCTCGAGGGTTTGTCCCGTCCGATGGGGGGAGGGGGCACAGGGAGAGATGTGGAGGCAGAGCAGGACCCCGGAGAGTGACTGGGGCGAGGTGGAGGAGAGTCAGTGATGCCCCCTGGGCTGGAGTCCGCCAAAGCTCGAGGTGAAGCTGCCCGCGGTCTTGGGGAGCTCAGAAGGCGAGCACCCCTGGGGCGCGGGGTGGTGAGATGTCGAGGAGGCGCCAGTCCCAGATGCCCACCGGGCGACTGGAGACAGCAGGATAAGTAGGTCTGGAAACAAGGATGTGGAGGCTGCAGTGGGGATGATCACCCAGCTAGAGGGTGTGGAAAGGGGTCAAGTCAATAGGTTCGTGGTTGTCCTTCGTGCTCGGAGAGGACCAAAACGACGTCGCTGTGTTGGGGCAAGCTGGTCAGGCCAATACAGCCCGGGAAGGCTCCAGCACAGGTCCGTCACAAATAGTCCATGTGAACACTTGGTGTGGATTCTCCAGATCTGTGCGCCTCGCGTTTCTTTAGAGCTGCTTCAGTTCTGCTTTGCTCGGGGAGGGCACGCCATGCCGGGTGCCCTGTGCCAGGGTCTCCTGTGTCTCACAATCGACTCCAAAGTTCCTCAGAGAGACCTTGAGAGTGTACTCGTGGGACTTCTTCTGACCGCTACGTGAGCGCTTGCCTTGTGTGAGTTCTGTATAGTCTTAGGCATCCCCACCCCGCTTGTCTCAGGACACCCCTTGTCCCTTTCCTTTAGAGAGATGGGCGACAGAGACCTCCATAGCCTCCTCTTGCCGTATAACCCAGAAAATCCCATGAGCGGCGGACCCCTGCCTTGTAGATCTCAACTACAGCAGAATCAGCGCCAGACGCTGGGCCACAGGAGAGGAGCCCAATATGCTCAAAACCTCCTCTTCCATTGGAAATTCAGCTGGACAGAGACTGTCTTCAACCTGAGGTCCACGGTCAGTGGCTTCGGCACTGACGGATTGATTGATTGATGACGGTCTGTTGAGAACTTGCGTGTTCTTCATGCGGTCTTAGACACGGATAATTTCTCTCCCGGAGAACAGCAGCTCCTGGGGATGGGGAAGCTTTCACTTCTGTCTCCGTATCTCCATTGCTTAGCATTAATGAATTAATGTTAAGATTGACTAATCTCTCTAGTCAATGAACATAGGGTATGCACCTACTATGTGCCAGGCATGGAAGTGTTCAGCCCATTTCTCCAGGATTATGTCCTTAGCACTGATCATTGTGGCTCCATCAGCACTGAATGGTTGAGATACACATAGGGCTTTGGCCCAGAAATAGCTTTCAGGGCATCATAAAAGTGTTCTGGATTGTTACTCTCAGTGCAAAACTGAATTTCATCTGCCTTCTTACTGAGCCAAGAAGCCTGCCTCTCTCTAAGCTTCACTTGCACTTTACTTTTGGTGGAGTTAAGCGCTGCCTTCTTGTTTACCAACTTCTGAATTTCCCCAGCATTTTCATCAAGCCAATCTTAATGTTTGTGAATGTTTTGTGCAATGCTGTACACCACTCCTTTTCTGGTAGTTAGAGAGGGCTTAGTTATAAGCAAAACAATCCTTAAGCTCAGAAAGGGGATGGTGAAGAGAAAGGTCAAAAGGGAAAAAAAGAAAGTGTAATAAAATAAATGGAAATCAAATAGTATGGAGAAGAAAAAAATACAAGAGTAGGATGGACATACTTTACTGCCATAACTGTGAACGTGAATGGGATGAACTCACCAATTAAACAGAGGAGGTTAGCAGAAGAGATTAAAAAGCAAAATCTAATATTCTCCTGTTTACGTGAAACAGACTTGAAATATTTAAGAAGCAGCAAGGTGATGCGGTAGATTCGAATGAGAGTCAGAAAGACCTGAATTCAAATCCTGCCTAAGTCACATACTAGCAGTGTGATCCTAGGCAAGTTACATAACCTCCCTCTCCCTCAGTTTCCATATCTGTAAAATGGTGATAATAATAACATCTACTCCAAAGGGTCATTGTGAGGACAAAATGAGATAATATTTGTAAAGTACTTTGCAAACCTTGAAGTGCTATATAAATTCTACTTATTATTATTAAAACAGTGTTAGAGCAAAATCCTTTATGCCTCAGCTCAATATAAAAAACCAAGGGTAACAATTATAATTTCACATAAAGCAATAGCACAAATCAATTTAATTAAAGAAGATAAATAGGGAAACCCCATTTTGCTGAAAGGTGACAATAAATCAATTCCAATACTTAACATACCTGCACTGAATGGCATAGCTTCTATATATTAAAAAAAAAAAACTAAATTAGTTACAGGGAGAAATAGTAAAACTAAAACAGTGTATATTACTGTTGAGGGGGACCTCAATTGACCCCTATCAGCCCTAAGCAAATTTAACCAAAATATAAACTAGAAAAAAGTTAAAGACCAGAATGTAATTTCAAAAAATTAGATATTATAGACATTTGGAGATTATTTAATGGAAATAGAAAGTAGCATAACACCTTTACAAAAATTGATCATGTCTTAGGACATAAAATCTCACAAAAATTCAGAAAAGCATAAATATCATATACATCTTTTATTGTCCACAATGCAATAAAAATTATGTTAAATAAAGGGCTAGTGGAAAAAGTATTAAAAATCAACTGGAGACTAAATAACTTAATCTCAAAGATTTGGAAGGTCATTAGAGAGGTGGAGTCAAAATGGTAGAGTAGCAGGAAGAAATACAGCAGAGCTCTGTCCAACACAAATTCTCCACAAAGATCTAGAAAGTACCCCTAATTGAGTTCTGAATGGGAAATCCAAGAAAAAAAAAATCACAGTGAGCAGTGTTTCTAGCCCAGGGGAACATAGGAAGACAAACAGAAAAGTCTTTGGATACTGGAGACTAGCTTTGTCGAGGGATGTGTGGGCACATCCAGTATAAACAATTGGAGAAAAATGAATTGTTCATGGGTAGGACGAGCCAATACGATAAAAATGACAATATTAACAAAGTTAATTTACTTATTCAGTGCCATAGTATTCACCCTATCACAGGATTACTTTATAGAGATAGAAAAAAAGTAACAAAGTTGATCTGAAGAGGGGAAAAAAAAGGTGAAAAATTGCAAGGAGATTAATGGGAAAAAATGGGAAGGAAGGGGCCTAGCAGTACCAGATCTCAACCTGTACTACAAAGCAGTAATCATCAAAACCATTTGGTACTTGCTGAGAAATAGAATTTGATGAGTAGAACAGGTTAGGGTCACAATATAAAGATGCAAACAAGCACAGCACCTTCATTCTTGACAGACCTAAAGATCCCAGGTTTGGGGACAAGAACTCACTATTTGACACAAACTTCTGGGAAAACAATCTGACAGAAGTTACGTGTAGAGTCCAGGATGGGGAACCTGAGGCCTCGAGGGCACATGTGGCCCTCTAGGTCCTGAAATGTGGACCTTTGACTGAATCCAAACTTCACAGAATAAATCCCTTCATTGGGGGATTTGTTGTTCTGTATCCCAAGATACAGTTCCAAATGGGTACATGACTTAGACACCAAACAAGCCTAAATCATACACAAAGCAAGGAAGAAATTACCTGACAAATCTATGGATGGAGAAGAGTTTGTGACCAAAGAAGAGATAAAGAGGATCACAGAAGACAAAACGGACAGTTTTGATTACATAAAATAAAAAAGATTTTGCTCAAACAAAGCCAATGCAGCTAAAATTAGAAACAGGCAAATGCTTCTTTTTTTTTTAAACAAATAATAAAATAGATGAACCATTAGCTAATTTGATTAAGAGGAAAATAGAAGAAAACTAAGTTACCAGTATTTTTTTAAAAATTGCAGTAAAGAAAAATAGATCATATTAGAAACTATTTTGGTGAGCACATGCCAATAAAACCCAAAACTTAAATGAAATTAATGGATGTTTACTGCAACAGGCACTTGCACATGCTCGGGTCACCCAAGATGTAGGGATGCTTCTGGGAGAAGACATTCTGTGTTCTCCTACTATGCAGGTGGAAGTCATTTCTTTCCGTTGGCTATGGAGCTTTAAAACTACCAGACTAGGACAGTCTTGCTCTCTCTCCACTGATTCCAAGGGGGTGAAGCTTCTGTTCATCCATAGAATGGGAGTCATGAACTAACTGGGGGGAGGGGGCTGCCTTCACCCCCTTTCAGGTCTGTGGCCCCTGAGAAAGAGCTTGGGAGGTTGGTCTGTGTCATCTGTCCTTTAGCATTCTAGGAGTGGAACCCCAAGAGTGCTGACTTCAAGCCACAGAGACCTGGAAGGCAGGATTCCAGGCCAGATGTTGCTGCCAGCCCAGTAGAGAAGCCAGGGTACCAGGTTGTGAGCTCAGGGGGACTTTGGACTTGGGTCTTAGTGGGGCTGTGCTGAATAGGAACTGAGCGAAGCTGTGAACCTAATTCCCTTTCCCTCCCCAGGACTGAGGTGGTACCCCCCAACTATGAAGGGGATGTTAGTGTGTTTGTTCTGGCTGTACCTTTAAAGTAAATATTCCTTTGTTGAAGCTAATCCACAGTTAAGTAGTTAAATAGAAATGGGGTACAAGGGGCCCCTAAAATTGTACTAGTTGAGGCTAAAGGCACTGGCAGAGACTAGACACCCCAAACATATCTCCCCCTTAAGGGTATTAGAGAGCCCTGGGAGAGAAGTGAAAATAACTTAGCTGGTCTTTGGCAGTGTAAACCATGATACTCACAATTACATTATAAAAATATAAAACTCCCAGATTAACAGAACAAGAAGTAAAGAATTTAAACAACTCAATTTCAGTGGAAGAAATTGAACAAGCGACAAATGACCTTCCAAAGGAAAAAAACCACTGGACCTGGGTCTATTCATAAGTGAATTCTATCAAACATTCAAAGAACAATTAATTCCAATATTATATAAATCATTTGCAAAAATACCAAAAGAAGAGATCCTACCTAATTCATTCCATGACGCAGATGTGATCTTGACATATAAACCAAAAACAGTGAAAACAGAAAACGAGAACCATAGACCAGCATCCCTAAGGAACAGTGATGCAAAAATTTGAAACAAAATATCAGCAAAGAGGCTAAAAAAAAGATTATGGACTATGATCAGGTTGGATTTATACCAGAAATGCAACATTGGTTTATTATTAGGAAAGCTAGAAACTAAATTAACCATGCTAATAACAAAATAAAAATCATGTGATTTTTATAAGTATTTGTAGAAAAAGCTTTTGACAAATTACAGTACCCATTTCTTTTAAACCAATAAACTAAAAAAAAAAAAAGCATAGAAGTACATGGTCCTTTCCTTAAAATGATAAATAGTATATTTCTAAAGCTCAGAACTACCATCACATGTAATGAAAATAACCTAAAATCCTTTCCAGTAAATTCAAGGGCAAAACAAAGATGCCCATTGTCACCACTTCTATTTGACATAGGACTAGAAATACTTCCTAGAGCAATGTCAAGAAAAAGGGATTGGGGGAATAAGCCAAATTTTTGTACTTGATGTGATGTTGTACTTAGAGTCAAGTAAAAATTAACTGAAACAAATTAACTTCAGCAGACTTTCAAAATATAAAATTAATCCTCACCAATCGTCAGCATTTCCATATGATACCAATAAAACCTGGAAAATAAAATAGAGAAATGCTGCTTAAAATTACTACAGAATGTATAAAATACATGGAAATCTTCTTTCCAAGATACGCATAAGAACTATATAAATATAATTATAAACCACTGTCTATAGAAATAAAGATAAATCTAAATAATTGGAAAACTATTCATTGATCATAGTTAGGACAAGTCAACATAAGAAAAATGACAATACTACCTAAATTATTTACTTATTCAATGCCATACCAATCAACTATCAAAGAATTACTTACAGAAGTAGAAAAAATAATAATGAAATTCATGTGGAGACAGAAAAGGTAAAGAATGTCAAGAGAAATAATAAAAATCAGTTGGAATGAAGGAGACCTTAGCAGTACCAGATCTCACATTATACAATAAAACGGTAATTCTCAAAACAATTTTTGTTATTGTTGTCGTTCAGTCAAGTCTGACTGTGGCCCCATTTGGGATTTTCTTGGCAAAGACACTGGAGTGGTCTGCCATTTTCTTCTCCAACTTATTTTACAGAAGAGGAAATTGAGACAAACAGAATTAAGTGACTTGCCCAGGTTCACACAGGTAGGAAGTGCCTGAGGTCAGATTTGAACTCAGAAGATCAGTCTTCCTGACTCTAGGCCAAGCACTCTATCCACTGTGCCACATAGCTGCCCCCAAACAATTTAGTACTGGTTAAAAAATAGAGATTCATCAGTGGAACTGATTAGGTATGCAAGGTACAGAAGCAAGTGTATCTAGTACCTTCCTAGTATTCAATAAATAAAAAGTCCCAGCTAATTGGATAAGAATCCACTGTTTAACAAAAACCACTGGGGAAATTGGACAGTAGTATGAAAGGAGTTAGATTTTGCCTAACAACTCACACCTTATATAAGGATAAACTACCAATAGGTATGTGACCTCCATATAAAAAGTCACATCATTTAAAAAAAAAAAAGAGAGGGAGAGGCATATGGACAAAATTTCCTATCAGATATTTATTTTGTGGGTCAAATAAAAATTCATGACCATTGAGGAAGAGAGACAATACCAGAAGATAAAATGGATAATTTTGATTGTAAAAAATTAAAAAGTTCTACAAATAAATCTAATAAAGCTAAGATAAAAAGGGAAAGAACTAGGGAAAATCTTTTCAGCAAATTTCTGTGATAAAGATCCCATTTCCAAAATGAGTTCTCCTTAGACATGTTGAGTCATTTCAGATATGCTAAAAGGATTAAAGCTCTGGTAGACATACTCTGCACCTGGAAAGGCTTGCCTCAGCCGGTCATTCATGGACCAGCCTCAGAAAGTTCAACAGGATCAATCCGCAGGTGGACTGCAGCTCTTCATAAAGACTGTCCAAAGAGGCATGACGGGATGTGGTCTCCAGAGTTCCCGCTCCAGAGCAATCACTGGTTCTTGAAATAAGTCCTCTTTGGTTCCACTTTGCTGGATTTTCCACAAAGAGAAGCATCCAGTTGGAGCATCCTCCCATCATCGAGTATGGTGCTGTGGCATGGTGATCCCTTAATAAAAGCTTGTTGAATGAATCTTGCCAAGGCTCCAGTCTCAGCATCTATGCATCATCTGCCCACCTCCTAAGAGGGCTCACCTCTCTCCAAGGGCACTGCAGATGGCACTCACTTTTGAAAACTGCACATTCCTGGTCTCTACATCCCAAAGCCACACCCATGTCTACTTTCATATGGACAAAAAGAATAGAATTAACTGATAAGGAAGTAAAACTTTGGGCTTTTACTAAAAAGGAAGAGAAAGTGAGGGATTGCCTGTATTTTTCTGTATTAGGGGGAAGTTGATGCAAAAACTCACTAATGATGTGCATTACTGATATTAATAATAATAGTAATAGCATTTCTATAGCACTATAAGGTTTTCAAAGTGCTTTACAGTTTTATTTGCCCCTCACCATAATCCTTGAAGGTCCACATTACTCTTATCCCCATCTCACAGATGAGGAAACAGAGTCTGAGGGAGATGACTTGCCCAGGGTCACACAGCCAGTAAATGTCTGAGGCTAGATCTG
Organism: Vombatus ursinus; assembly: GCF_900497805.2. Lineage (NCBI taxonomy): Eukaryota > Metazoa > Chordata > Mammalia > Diprotodontia > Vombatidae > Vombatus > Vombatus ursinus. Next base: position 107,815 of record NW_020944038.1, read on the forward strand.
AACTCAGGTCTTCCTGACCAAGCTCTCTCTACTGAGCCACCCAGCACCAGGTGAGGTATAGGGAGCTAATCCTTTCCCTCTCTTTGCCTGTCCAGAACATAATTCCGTGTTAGACAATAGCAAGGTGTCTGTCAGTCCATAAGAGTAATTTTTATATCTAAGACCTGGTCTGAATTTCTCATGTTGGTAGAAAGCTTCTAATTTATAAAGCAGATTCCCCAATCTGTATTCCTGCTGGCCAGAGTCAGCAGGGAATAATTCTTTACAGTACTTGGTAATTTTTAAAGCATTTTCGTGCAGATTGTCATAGCATCTTCCATAAAAGTCCTCCTCTGATGCTTCATTGGTAGTGTGGTTTTGACCATGACCCCAGGGGTTAGGCCATCAGAACCTAATACATCTGAAGGTGTATCAAATTCATAGGATCATAGATGTGGAGCTGAAAGGGTCCTTAGAGTTCATTAAATCCAACCCTCTGATTTTCTAGATGAGGTAACTTGAGGGATTTGCTGAGGCTTACACAGGGTTTGAGTTGAGGTTCCACCCAGACCTTCCTGACTCAAAGTCCAGCCTTCTCCTCATAACAATTCAATTTAATAAGCACTTATTAGGTTCCTGCCATGTGCCAGATACTTGGCTACATCCTAGGTACTCAGAAGCAAAAATGAACTAGCCCTGCCCTAAAGGTTTCCAGGATGGCTCATTGGTATTTGTTCTTCAAGGATCCCCCTGAGTTCAAAGGCTCGTCATGGAGAAAGTTAGCAATCCCTCGAAGGATGTGTTGGCCCCAGCAACTGATGCTTGTACTCTTACTAAGGCATGGAGAAGTTGGGAGAACCTTCAAAATAGCTAACTTTTCTCTGGGACTTTCTTTCAAGTTTGCCAGCATGGCATGATCTCACTAGAATCCCACCAACAGCTTTCCTCCATCTGACCACTGGATTAACCCAGTTTGATTGATGAGGAAACTGAGGCTCAGGTCACCTACTACCAGTAAACGATGGAGCCAGGCTGGAAGTACAGGTCTTTCAGCCCTTATCAGCTTCCCTATCGAGATCTGTGCTAGTGGAGGAGTGATGAGAACAGTTGGTATCACAGATATTTGGAGGAAGGATCTTGACGTCACCCAAATTGGCAGGACAGTGGGCGGGTGAGGTCTTGCTTATTTATGGCTGATGTACTTGGTTCATGAGGCAAGACTGTCCCAGGTTCTACTAGCAGATATTGGGTCACACCTGCTCAAAGCCCAGTCTGTAGCATTAGGCAGAAGGCTGACTTTGGCTAAGAGCACTGGACTTGGAGCTAGCCTTGGCTCTGCTACTTTCCACGTGCGGCCTTTGGTCAGTCCAGGCCTCTGGTTTCTTCTTCATTTCTTCCTGTGTAGGATGACTAACTTGACGATTTCTTCAAGCCCAAAGCCTATGATTTTCTACCATTTATTTTCTAGGATCAAGGCTTCAACAAGGTTATGTTCCTTTGTTCATATTTCTCAGAAATAGTTAATAAATGTTTATTAGCTGGACTAAGTTCCGAGGACACAAAAATAGGGGAAAGACTTTTTTTCTGCCCTCAAAGAGCTCTCAGCTTAATAGGTGAGACCACAAGCAAACAGCTATCTACAGATAAGACATAGACAGGGTATACTGGAGATAATCATCAGAGGGAAGGCACTAGGACTGAGAGAGATTGGAAAAGGCTTCCTGTGCAAGGTGGGTTTTAGCTGAAGCTAGAAGAAAGTCGGAGAAGATAGGGGACAGAGAGAGGAGGGAGATTGTTCCAGGTGTGGGGGGCCCATAGTGGGGTAAGGGAGGCTTGTGTGAGGAATGACCAGGACCTGGGTGTCACTGGATTGCAGAGGTGGTGGGGAACTGTAAGGTAGAAGAAGACTGGAAATATGGGGGCTTTGAACGCCAGACAGAGTACTTCTTCTTCTTTTTGATTTTTGGTGAGGCAATAGGGGGTAAGTGACTTGCCCGGGGTCACACAGCTAGTAAGTGTCAAGTGTCTGAGGCCGGATTTGAACTCAGGTCCTCCTGACTCCAAGGTCGGAGCTCTATACCACTGCACCACCTAGCTGCCCCTACACAGAGTACTTCTGAACTTCAACCCTAACATTCTCTGGTTCTACCCCATTAAATACTTCCTAGACTACAAGACCTTAGGGACGTTTTGTGCCAGGGTAGATTTCTTCTCCTTTAGTTAGACTGTCACAGAATGGACTCCAAAGCAGCATGTCTTAGACCCCTTTTTGTGTCAAGGACATCTGGAGTTAGCTGGTGAAGCCTGGGACTTCATGATGTCCTCAAATTCACAAGATACAATGCATAAAGTAGAAGCACAGAAAAACCTTTCGTTTCTCCAGAAATAATATATCGCTAGCCTAAAAATCCTTTCCAGACATTCTGCCATTTGAATATGTGAAAAAGGCCAAGAACAAAAGGGCCTTTCTTAGGGAAATGGATAGGGGTAGAAAC
>NW_020944038.1:115053-198232 GCF_900497805.2 Vombatus ursinus
GTGTGTGTGTGTGTGTGTGTGTGTGTGTGTGTGTGTGTGTGTGTGTGCTTTCCTACCCCAAGGTCCTTGGCTATTAAAGCCAGAAATTGAGCATTGAAATTGTTATATATGGAAGTCTGAATTAAGTCCGAACCCCTAAAGACACGTGTGCATGTGAGTGTATTAGCTAACCAAAGATCTCCGAAGGAAGTTTCATCGTTTACTTTCATCACAGACTCCCAGAGTTGGAAGGAAGCTTAGAGACCATATCCAACCTCTCACTTACAACAATAGCCTCTAGACAAGGGTTTAGATGCTGCCCTTGCTCCAGCTTCATTCTGTGCATTTGTTCCTCTGTTTAAACTCCTAGCTATTCCCACTCATCAGGAAGGCAGGATTCTGGACGACACTAGGACTGCTTCTGGAACTGTGTGGCCTCATAGCACAAAGAGGGCACCAAATAAATATTTGTTGAAGGAATAGGATGAGATCAATAGATAGTGTCACAGAAGCAATGAACATGAGCCTGTACAGACTTCAGGAGATAATGGAGGATGAAAGGGCCTAGTGTGCCATGGTCCATGGGTTCACAAAGAATTAGACATGACTGAAAGACTGAACAACAACAACGATTTATCTTTCATGCTTATCTTTTTATACTTCTCTTGAGCCTTGTATTTGAAAGGCAAATTTTCTATTCAGCCCTGGTCTTTTCATCAGGAATGCTTGAAGTCCTATATTTCATTAAATGTCATTTTTTTTCCCTTTAAGGATTATACTCAGTTTTGCTGGGTAGGTTACTCTTAGTTGTAATCCCAGCTCTTTTGTCTTCTGGAATATCATCTTCCAAGCCCTCTGCTCCTTTAATGTGGTAGGTGCTATATCTTGTGTGATCCTGACTATTGCTCCATGATAGTTGAATGCTTTCTTTCTGGCTGTTTGAAGTATTTTCTCTTTGACCTATGAGTTTTGGAACTTGGCTATAATATTCCTGAGAGTTTTCATTTTGGCATCTCTTTCAAGTGGTGATTGGTGAATTCTTTTTTAATTTTTTTAATTTTATTTTTTTATCATTAATTTGTTTATTTTTAGTTTTTAACATTCACTTCCACAAGATTTTGAATTCCAAATTTTCTCCCCATCTTGCCCCTCTCTCTACCCCAAGATGATGTGCATTCTGAATACCTCTTCCCCTTTTTCTACCCTCCCTTCTATCACCAGTCCCCTTCTGTTATCCCCTTCCCCTTCTATTTTCCTGTAGGGCAGGATAGATTTCTATATTCCATTGCCTATATATCTTATTTTCCAGTTGCACACGAAAACAACTTTTAACATTTGTTTTTAACACTTTTAGGTTCCAAATTTTCTCCCTCCCTCCCTCCCCATCCACCCTTATTGAGAAGGCAAGCAACTCGGTACAGGTTATACATGTGTAGTCATGCTAAACACTTCCATAGTAGTCATGTTGTGAAAAACTAACTATATTTCTTTTCATCCTATCCTGCCCTACATTTATTCTATTCTCTCTTTTGACCCTGTCCCTCCTCAGAAGTATTTGCTTCTGATTACCCCCTCCCCCAATCTGCCCTCCCCTCTATCATCCCCCTACTCTCTTATCTCCTTCCCTTCTATTTTCCTGTAGGGTAAGCTAGATTTCCATGCCCAATTGAGAGTGTATGTTATTCCCTCCTTAAGCCAAATCCAATAAGAATTAGATTCACTCATTCCTTCTCACCTTCCCCCATTTCCCTTCCATGTAAAAGCCTTTTCTTGTCTGTTTTATGTGAGATAATTTACCCCATTCCACCTCTCCCTTTCTTCTTCTCCCAGTATTATCTTCTCACCTCTTAATTTTATTTTTTTAGATATCATCCCTTCATCTTCAACTCACCCTGTGCCCTCTATCTATCTATCTACATATACTTTTTTTCCCTCCAACTACCCTAATACTGACAAAGGTCTCATGAGTTACAAATATCATCTTTCTATGTTGGAATGTAAACAGTTCAATTTTAATAAGTCCTTATGAGTTCTCTTTCCCGTTTACCTTTTCACGCTTCTCTTGAGTTTTGTATTTGAAAGTCAAATTTTCTATTCAGCTTTGGTCTTTTCATCAAGAACCTTGAAAGTCCTCTATTTCACTGAATATCCATTTTTCCCCCTGAAGGATTATATTCAGTTTTGCTGGGTAGGTGATTCTTGGTTGTAATCTTATCTCCTTTGACCTCAATATTCCAAGCCCTCCAGTTCCTTAATGTAGAAGCTGCTAAATCTTGTGTTATCCTGATTGTGTTTCCACAATACTTGAATTGTTTCTTTCTGGATGCTTGCAATATTTTCTCCTTGACCTGGAAACTCTGGAATTTGGCTATAATATTCCTAGGAGTTTTCCTTTTGGGAGCTCTTTCAGGTGGTGATCAGTGGATTCTTTCCATTTCTATTTTACCCTCTGGTTCTAGAACATCAGGGCAGTTTGCCTTGATAATTTCTTGAAAGATGATATCTAGGCTCTTTTTTTGATCATGGCTTTCAGATAGTCCAATAACTTTTAAATTCTCTCTCCTTGATCTATTTTCCAGGTCAGTTGTTTTTCTTATGAGACATCACATTTTCTTTAATTTTTCTTCTTTTTAAAATTTTGTCTTATTTATTTCTTGATGCCTCATTGAATCATTAGCTTCCACTTGTCCAAATCTAATTTTTAAGGAATTATTTTCTTCAAAGAGTGTTTGTACCTCTTTTTACATTTGGCCAATTTTGTTTTTTAAGTTGTTATTTTATTCAATGTTTTTCTCTGTATGTGCCTCTTTTACCAAGCTGTTATTGTCTTTTCATAATTTTCCTCCTTTGCTTTAATTTATTTGCATAATTTTTCCTCTACCACTCTTATTTGAGTTTGAAAATCATTTTTTTAAGCTCTTTCAGGAATTCTTGTTGGGCTTGTGTCCTATTCACATTTTTCCTTTGAAGCGTTGCTTGTCTTCTGATTGTATTTTGATCTTCCCTGTCACGATGGTAGATTTTGATGGTCAGGTTCTTTTTTTGGTGTTTGTTGCTCATTTCCCACCCTATTTCTTGGTTTGGAACTTTGTGTCAATGTTGGGCTCTGTTCCTGGTGTGTAGTGAAGAAAGGGGCACTATCTCAAGCTTCATGCTTTTTCACACTGATGTTTTCAGAGCTAGTTCTGGGGCATTGGAAATTTTTGTTACTTCCAAGGTGGTGTGATCTGGGGAGAGGTGAGGTCACTGATCCCCTGGTCTGCACTCAGTTTTTTACCCAGACAGAGCCCTTGATCCTTTGGGATAACAATTGATACTGTTCCTCAAGGTCCCTGATCCCTTGGGGCAGAAAGTTATACCACCCCTCAGGGCTTCCACTCCCGCTTGACCCAAAGTGCTCCTCCCTGCCTTTGATCTATGACCCAGAATGCCATATCGACAATGGAGTTGTGAAACAGCAGTCTGGTCTGTTTCCAGTGCTAATGCAGGGGTCCTCTTACCACCTCTGGCTTGGGAGTTCCCCAGCTGCTGCTGATTCTGCGTCACCACCTGGTCCCACCACTGGTGTTTCATACTTGTGGGCTCTGGGCCAACCCTTCTCTCTTTCCAAACTCCTGTTATCTTGGCCTGGAAGAATATGTCATGATCTTTTGTTGACTCTGCCACTCCAGAATTTGATCTGAAGAATTTTACAGTTGTTTGGAGGGGAATGTTGGAAGGACTCAGCTGAGTGCCTCTTTACTCCGTCATTTTCCTGCCCCAACCTTATGATCAGGAGCTAAAGGCAGAGACAATATGCAAGCAAATATATACAAAGCAAACTATATATGGGATAAATAGGAAATAACCAATAGAAGGTAAACACTGGAATTAAGAGGGTTTGGGGAAGGCTTTTTGTAGAAAGTAGACTTTTAGTTGGGGCTTAAAGGAAGCCAGGGAGGTCAGTAGTCAGATCAGAGGAGGGAGAGCACTTTAGGCTTGAAGGACAGTGAGAGAAAATGCTTGGAGCTCAGAGATGGAGCATTTTGTTCTTAAATAGCCAGGAGATCAGTGTTATTGAATGAAAGCATATATGGTGGGTTTTTGTTTAGTTATTTCAGTCATGTCTGACTCTTTGTGACCTCATTTTTGTGACACAAATACTGGAATGGTTTGTCATTTCTTTCTCTGGCTCATTTTACAGATGAGGAAGCTGAGGCAACCAGAGGTTAAGTGACTTACCCAGGGTCCCACATCTCACAGGATTTGAACTCAGGTCTTCCTGGTTTCAGGTCCCCAGCTCCGTGCATTGTGGTGCCCCCTAGCTGCCTCTGCTATCCACTTCTGGTGATTCATATGCGTACAAATGACAATATCAGAAGGTACTTAAAAAATACTGCCAATAATTGCAAAATTTTGGTCAAGAGACTAAAGACCACAAGGACAGAGGTTCTTTCCTCACGTTTGCCCATTGATGACGTAAGGCGCAGGAAGAAACAAAAACAAGAAAACAAAACTTAATTTGAGAAGTGAACACCTGATTGAGAAGGCAGTATCTGAGAATGGGACTTGGGTTTTCAGGTCACGGATGACGATACGAGGTTGACAGTCCCCAGGCCAGAGAAGGAGCGCACCTAACAAAAGCTGGTTGGAACCTGCATGCCAACGTGCCTTAAAAATTTGATCAAAAGGTTTTTAGACTAACAAGGATGGAGGGCGGGCCAGGGTCACCTCTACTCACCCCTCAAGCTACACACGATGGGGAGCAGCCGGAGGGAAGGAAGAAGAGCAGCAGCAGCTGGGACGTTCGCGGGTTCGAGCCGTCAGCCAGGGGCATGACCCACGGCTTAGCGGTCTAGGCACAGGTGCCCGTGGCTTAAGGGATGAACAAGATGGAGCAGAGATCCTCCTGCTGAGCAGTGAATGTGACCCCACAAGATTCCTCACTGGACTAGGGCTGTGGATGAACAGACCATTCGAAAGAAGCAGGGTGGGCAGAAGAAGATGAGAGACTTGTGAGGAAGTCCGGGGACCGGAGGAGGGGAAGGATGATAGAGTGTTTAGGTGAAGGTCAAAGGAGGGAGTGTTCTACAGACTGCCTGGACAGAAAGGGGAAAGAGATGAGGAGATCAGGAAGCAGATGCCGAGTCTGGCACAGAGCCTTTGTGGAGTGGCGAGAGGGAGACTCCAATTAGCCAGACGTAATAATCATAGCCAGCTTTTACAAGGAGCTTTAACAGGTTTGTGAAAGACTTTCCGTGTTATTTTATGTTATCCTCACCAGAACTATGTAAGAGGTAGGAGCTATTATTATTATCATCACTCGCCCCCTCCCTTTTACAGGTGAGGAAACTGAGGCTAAGAGATCATAGGACATTGATTGTATGTGTCTGAGGTAGGATTCAAACTCTGGTGCATGTGTCATCTCGATTCCCAGTCTGGCCCTCTATCTACTCTGCCACATAGCAGTGACAATTGACTGAGATTTTAGGCTGGGTTGTGAGAGATGTGGGTTTGAGAAGGAGAAGAGGGAATGGTTCTGATGTCCTCCACCTCAGACCAGAGAATATTCAGAGAATAGTGTTGGATTCTGGATGCCTTATTTTAGGACATCGGACAGTACCCAACTGGAGAGCAACCGGAATAAAGGGGAAACCATTGACCCGGCCACAGAACTGGGGTTGATTGAAGAAACCAAGGGCATTTAGCCTAGAAAAGAGAAAGCATAAGGCAATGGTAGTGAGTACTGAGCTTAAATCTCAGCCCTTGCCCAGGGAAAAGGAGACCAGGAAGAAGTGTTGAATTCCTTAATCAAGCAATCAGTAGACACTTAGGAATCTCCTGCTGTGTGCTGGGCTCTGTACCAGGTACTGCATGCCTTGGAATGCTCAGCAGAGTCATCTCAGTCATGTCTCATGGAGCTGAAGAACCCTGAGGATCTTTCCATACATCTTAAAAGAAAGTGAGGCCGGAGTCATTTGCCAATGGCTCCCCATGGTTACAGTGGGAATGTCTAGGATGGCAGAAAGCCCACTTCCTTGTCCCCGACTCCTCATATTGAATGGCTGGCCAGATCTTAGCTGCATCCTGACTACCACTCTATCTCTTGCCTACATCCCCTTCTCTCTATGCACCCAGTTGTGACCCCTTCGCCTGACACACTGCAACGTCCTCCCAACATCTAATCTCCAATCCAGCCGCCACACAACTGCCCAAACAATCTTCCTAAAGCACTTTCCTCCCTTCGAAGATCTTCAGCCATTCCCTATGGCTTCTAAGACCAAAAGACTGACTCCTTGGCTCACCCTGAGACCCTCGCAGTCTTGTGGGCACCTCTCTGTGACTTCCTCCATACGCTCTGGGCTCCTGCCAACGTGACCTGAATTCCATCACTCATTGCTAGGTCTTTGCCCAGACTGGGCTGCATGCCCGGAATGCTCCACCCCTCTCCTCTGCCTCACGTGATGCTGATGTTGCATCAAGACTTGTTCAGGTGCAGCCTCCCACCCAAACCCTTCTCTGATCTCTCCAGTGGTTGGCACTTTTCTCTTTTACAGGTTCCTGAAACACAGTGCAGAAGAAGAGACTGAGTCAGGAAGGAAATACCCAGGACTGAATCTCAGCACGTATCCAGCACCAGGCACCCAGTGGTGCTTAATAAATGCTTAAGGACTGATTGATATATGATCATAGTTAAGCCCCTTCCTCACTCTGGGCCTCAGTTTCTTTTGTTGCAAAGTGACTTCTTGGGCCCCTTTCAGTCTTCAGTCTGTGACCCTGAGATTGGAATACTATTGTATTTCCTATTAGAATGAAAGGATCTTGAGGAAAGGGGTGGTTTCATTCATGGAATGTCACTGAGCATGGATGTATGACATGATAATTAGCACATAGATGTCACTTAACAAATTAAGCTGAATTGGGCATCTGTGTGCCCAAACACCAGTGAAGAGATGGGTGGTTCTGGGCACTATGGAGAGACATGACTCAATCCACGCATTCATTAACAAGGTCTTATTACTAAGATGCAAATTGACTGGCACTGGGCTAAGCCTAGAGATACAAAGAAAACTTGGAAACAGAGCCTGCCTTCAAGGATTGGATGTTCTAATGGGAGAGACAACATCAATGACAGGCACTTCCAAAGGAACCAGAGAGTAGCTTTGAGGGGCCAGCACCAGCATGGGGGTGGGGTGGACCTCAGGAGGCCTCGCTGAAGGGGGACTTGTAGCTGGGGTTTAGGTACCTGCCTTCTAGGGACCCTCAGTCCAACTGACCAGCAGGGGGGAGATGAAATCCTGTCTACAAGACAGTATCTCATGAAATTCTGAATTGTGGGGTGCAAGGCTTCAGTGCAGGAAACTAACAAAATCAAGCTCTCTCTAGAGGTATACTTACATGGATCAAAATTAAGGGACAGGGATTGGATTCAATTCAGTTCAACAAACATCTATTTACCACCAGTTGGGTGAAAGGTACAGTGCTGAGCGCTGAGCATATAAAGATGAAAACAAAATGGTCCCTGGCCCTCACAGAGTTTCTAGTCTGCTAGAGGAATACCACTTTTATGCTGTACATTCATACATGTACATATATGCATAATCCAGTCCAACAACATGCATTAAGTGCCTGTGATGTGCTAGGGACTGTGCTAAGCACTAGGAATATGGTTAATAAAAAGACAGTCTCTGCCCCTTAGGAGCTTACCATCTAATGGGACAGGGAGAGACAACACACAAAAAAGGCAAAAAAGGTGAGGTGGATGACAGAGCACCAGGAGGTACCTGGCATGGGGGAGGGGAGGTGGATCTTGTTCTGTGAAACTGAGACCCAAAAGGGCAGTAGATACAGAACAGAATGATCTGAGGGTACAGCTTCTGCCCTCTATAAAGGAAGGCATTGGGAGGAGTTTGGCATATTCAGCCCTCCAATCAAGGTGGAGAGGAAGCTGAGGGAGGTAAAGTCGAGGCTTGAATTGGCATCATGGTGGTGAGATTAGAAGTGATGAACTTACTCTGGGAGGAACCAGGCAGGGCAGCAGATGAAAAGTGTCTACATAATGTTTATGCAAAGTAATTTCAAGAAGGAATGAGTGATAAATTTCTGGGGGGATGGGGAAAGGCCTCATGGAGGAGATGGGACCTGAGCTATACTTTTTTCTTTTGGCTGGGCAATGGGGTTAAGTGACTTGCCCAGGGTCACACAGTTAGTAAGTATCAAGTGTCTGAGGCTGGATTTGAACTCAGGTCCTCCTGACTCCAAGGTCGGTGTTCTATCCACTGCGCCACCTTGCTGCCCCTTGAGCTATACTTTGAAGGAAGCTGGTAAAGAGGGGAAGTGAAGATGATGAGGCAGAGCATATGGGGAAGAGAGAGGAGACCACCTGTGCAGTCTGGGTGGCAGATGATGGGATGTTTTATTCAGGATAGAGTTCCCCGTCAGCTTGGAATGAAGAAATGCAGAAAGGGTAATAGTATGAAATAAAACAGGAAAGGAAAGTGGTAGAAGACAAATTGTGGAAAGCCTGAAATGACGCACCGAAGCCTTTATTTTTATCCATGAGACAGGAGGGAAACACTGAAGGTTTTTGGGTAGAAGGATGGTATATGATACAGTCAAATCTGTGTTTTAGGAGATCAATTTGTCAACCCTGTGGAAGGTGGATCAGAGAGTAGAGAGACTGGCTATCTAGCTTTTGATCTATCTATCTATCTATCTATCTATCTATCTATCTATCTATCTATCCATCCATCCATCCATCCATCCATCTGTCTATTTATCTATCTAGGAAAGGGAAAAGATTCCAACAAAAAGGAAAAATAGAAGTTCTTTGAAGGACTGATGTGGATGCACGGGGTACATAGATTTTAGATGGAAGATGGCATTGAGGGCAGGTAACACAGGGAAAATCACAGGCATCCAGACACATGCATGAATTGATGCTTTTCATGAAGAAATCAGAAATTTGGAATGTAATCTCTCACTCCCTTGTAATCTTAGCTCTAAAGGGAGAATTCCACTATAATGGAAACAACCCTAGTTTTGATTCCAGAAGACATGGCTTTGTACCCCAGTGCTGCTGCATATCACCTGTGACTTTGAACAAATCTTGTTTCACTTTAGCTAGATGGAGCAGTGGGTAGAATGCTGGGCTGCAGTCAGGTAGACCTGAGTTCAAATCCAGCCTCAGATAGTTACTAACTGTGTGACCCTGGGCAAGTCATTTAATTGCTGTCTGCCTCAGTTTCCTCAGTTGTAAAATGGGGATAATTATAGCACCTACCTCACAGGATTGTTGTGAGGATCAAATGAGATGTTTGTAAATCACTTATGCCTTACACATAGTAGGTACTTAATAAATGCTTATTTCCTTCCTCTCCCTTCCTTCTTCTATAACTTGAAAAGTGGACGCAGTAGGTTTCTACAGTCCCTTTCAGCTCTGACTCAGTAAGCTGAGACTTTAATCAACTGTTTTGTTTTTGCCTGTCCCTAACTATGATACTTTACAGATACTATATCGCCCAGTGCCCAGACCTTCCCGCAGATAGCAAAGGAGTCTGCGGCACTGGAAAGATTGACTTCAGGGGAAACTAAAACGTGCAACTGATCACTGTAGTTCCCCCTCCCCAATTTCTGTGATTTTATTTTTTTTAATAAGGCAGTTTATCTGTTATAAACATTTATTTAAAGATTTTCAATAGGACCCTCTAGTCTTCCCACTACCCCAAGACCTCCTCAGGAGTCTACCTCTCCTAATTTTTCACACCATAAAAAGTTCTAGTAGAAAAATAGCATCTTGAAAGGGTAAATGTCCAGCTTTGTTTTGATTCCTCAAAAATGCCTTGTTTTCCCCACATCATGTGACCAATCCTCTGGACAAATAGCACCATTCCACTGTTTTGGAGCAGCCTAATTAAATCCATACTTCAAAAATGATCCAGCAATCAACAAACATTTAGTAAGGATCCCACTAACTTACTGTGCCAGGCTCTGCCCTAGGCGCTGGAGAGATAACGACAAAAGTGAAACAACTCTTGCCTTCAGGGGCTTGTATTCTGCTAGGAGGGAGACAATATGTGTAGAAGGAGGGCCGGCCAAGGAACTCAGACTCACGAGTGTTGTGAGTGCCACCGATGAAACTCCCCGTGGAGAAGAAGCTGCAACATACTTTAGGAAGAGCCATGATAGCATGGAATGGAATGCCTTAGAGAGATGCTGGCATGTGTAGACACCACCCTGCTGGCCTTATATGTGAGCTACTGTTGTGGAACTGAAAATGAGGCTCCTTCAAAACATGAGTCAGCCTTTTTTCTTCTGGTTCGCCTTCTCTTTGCTGACTTCATTCTATTAGGCTGCTGTCTGGTGACAACAGGGCTATTGGGGAGAGGTCTCTGGCCTTCTTCCCAAAGAACTCCTTGGTTCTTTGCCTGCTGTGATGTTCATTCTTTTGTTTGGGTGAAGGAAGTGGGAAGCTATGACCTGGTGAATGTCTAAAGGTGAGGGACATAGGTTATCTCGGAGTCCAGAGTCCTGTTGTACGGGAGCCAAGGCGATGCCAGGCACTACCGCTAGCCCAGTCTTGATGCCCTGAGGATCTACCTTTGGGAACCAGTGGTATTAGTGACAAGAACTCATGCAGCGTTGCCATGACCTTGGTGGGACCGAAGTGAGTGGGACTATGGAGAGACTGTTGGGTCCGAGCCCATTCTCCCCAGACTGATCGAGAAGAAGGGAAAGGGTGTCAAGGGGGAGTGACTGTGTGCTGGTTCTCACTTTGTCTTAGAAGTAATATTCCTTTGTAAAAGCTAATTAATGTTAAGGAGTTAAATGGAATGAGGGTCAGCAAGGGAGGAAACCTACCAGGAATGGGGACCTAGGCCAGTACCGTTAAAGTCACTCTCTCTCCTCAATGGTACTGCAGGACCCTAAGAGGGATATGTAACCAGTCTGGTTCTGAGCATGTGAGCCCAGAAAACACTTGGTCCGTGTGTATATAAAAGTAGGCTAAGTGCCCTCAAAATAAATTCAAAGCAATGGGGGAGGGGGCACTAGAACCTGGAGAGGTCATGGAAGGCTTCATGGAAGAGGAGATACATGAGCTGAGCTTTGAAGAGGATTCTACAAGGCTGAGGTGAGGAGAGAGGGCCGGTGTAAAGGTTTGGAGAAGGGAGATAGGATAGCATCTACGTGGAACAGCTAGGAAGTCAGTTTGGCAGTGAGTTCTTTTGAAATGAATAAAATTCATCAAATATTTATTAAGCACTTAACTATGTGTAAGGCAGTGTGCTGAACACTAGCAGAGTTTATTTTCTTTTCAAAATCAATAAAAATTGGCTCTGGACTCACTATATAGTAATTCCAATTGGAGTTAATGGACGTTGTATCCTTAGATAGCGGCAGATATTTCTTTAGGGTCCAACAAGGGTGAGTTTGCAAATGAAGATACTTTGTACCAAAAAAAAAAAATTCTTTATAAAAGTAATTAAGTTTCCTCAAAAGCACAGCCAAGAAGACACATGTTGTGATTTCAGTGTATGAACCCTCCTTTCCCAAACCAAGACACCGTGTGGTGGCCCCTTAGACATGCAGACGTTTATCTTTGATTCAAAGTTGTGTTCATGACATTTTGAGATGAAAAGCCTCAGCTGCCCAGCAGCTTCCGAGCTGCCTGTCCCTGGGGGGTTCTTTGCTTGGCTTTTCCATGTCTGGCTCATTATTTTGCCTCATAGATGGCACCAAGAGGCCATTGCTGAGGTGGAGGAGGTTCAGTCTTCTGCTTTTTTCTTATCCACCCAAATATCTCAATTCTGGTGCAAACCCTGGCTTGGGAGACACCAGTTTCTGACTTAGTAAACCAAACTGTTTGGTAAGCACCCTTCCCAAGGCTGCTCTGCTGGCTTGCTCAGGGACAGAATCTGGGCCATATGATCTGCATTATTATTACCGGTCAAGTAATGATCTCCCACATTGTTATCATTAGCAACAATATTTCAACTCCTAATATCACTGAGTTCAGAAGAAATCACCCTGGAATTGTCTTCTCTTGATCACAGCCTGAGTTTTCCTTCCATGGTGAGGCTGACATCTGAAAGTAGCCTCATTTTCTCTGGCTTCATGCAGCCCACTCACTGTCTCTGGACTGTTGGAAGGCCTGTCTCTCATTAAGACTTCCTCCAGTGGAAGAGAAAAAAATCCTGAAAACCTTGTTATTTTTTCCAGGATTTGGAGGCCTTTGACTCTTTTAGACTAACAGGGAATGTAGTGACTAATTTTGGTTGAACACTCCTGGCCCTATGATGTTGCAAGATAGCTTACATACCAGAGAACAAGGAAATGTGCACTAGTCTTTGATCCTAAAAATGGTTTTTGATGCAAAAATTGGACATCCATTATGTTGAGGGGCAGATAGCAATTATGAGAGAGAACGAGACAGAGGGAGAGCGACAGAGAGAAAAAGAGAGAGAGACAGAGACAGAGAGACACACACAGAGAGTGTCAGAACAAAAGGGGAGATCAGAGTGAGGGGAGAGAGTGGTTATGGTTCTCTAATATTGTCCCCTGGCTTTGTCCTGAGTCCAGCCAAGATGGGTCATTTATTACTTGACCCTGCAATGCATTCTCACCTTTGAATGAGTCTGTTTTCTCTTTGTGAAGAAGATTTCAAGACACACAGACCATTTTTTCTCCCTCACTAGATCATTCATAAAAAGGACTTAGTGCTGGAAAGTACCTTAGAGGTGATCTGGTCTAATTCATTCATTTTACATAAAGAGAAAGTAAGGTTTTAAACTTCAGAACCTTGTCTGAGGTTACACAGCTAGAAAGCCTGGGCTAGAATTCAGACCCGATTTCTCTGACTCCAAACCTACATTTCACTGCATTGTGTTATTTTCCTTGTTCACTAAGGTCCCTTCTGGGTCTGCCTGTAATTCCATTATTCTTCTCTCCCTTCAGAACTGTGAGGGGCTAAAGGCAAGATAGTGCATCTTCTCCGCTGCTGGTGGACGTGTCCGATGGTGCTTTTGCTAGAGAGGTGAGGCTATGTCAGGACGCCCTGTGAGGAGCACCACCGGCTCCTTAGCAGCTCCACTGGATAGCCGGTTACTGGGTATCGACAGGGTGTGCCGGGTAATAAAAGAGTAGTCAGGTAAGTCCAAGAATTCTTTTTGATACAAGGAAGGGATATTCATATGAAAACATAAGCAGCAAAATGAGAGCTAGGTTCCATTGCGCAATGTGAGTCTCAAAGAATTCAAGAGGAATTTAAAAAGGCAGTTAGGTAGGAGGTGCCATGGACAGAGTGTTGCACCGGAGTCAGGGAGACCTGAGTTTGGATTTTCATGATTTTCTTGCATCACTCTCATTTCTCTTCCCAGTTTTTCCTCTACTTCTCTTACTTGCTTCTCAAAATCTCTTCTCAGCTCTTCCAGGCCTGGGATTGATTCCTATTTTTCTTGGAGACTTTGGATGTAGGAGCTTTGACTTTGTTGTCTTCTTCTGGCTGTATGTTTTGATCTTCTTTGTCACCAAAGTAAGATAATATAGTCTGACTCTTTTTGCACTGCTTGCTCATGATCCCCACCAATTACTTGAGTTTTAAACTCTTTGTTAAGGTAAGAGTCTGCTTCCAATGTGGAGAATGTACTGTCCCATGCTTTGGGGGTTGGTGCAGCTGTTTTCAAAGATACTTCTAGGGACCTGTAAATTTTCAGTTCTTCCAAGGTGCTATGATAAGGGGCAAAGTATTTCCTCTCCACTGCCACCACAAGCTCCACCACACCAGCACTTCTCCTCACCCCAGGACCACCACCCAGAACTGTGACCCAGATCCAAGCACAGGCAAAGCAAGAGATTCCTGCCTCAGCACTGGCAAAGAGATCCCTGCAATCCCCTTCTGAGCAGCCACTCGATTCCCCCTGTCTGTGGGCCAGAAGCTCAGAAGGCAACCTCCAACCCAGGTCTGTGCTCGGGACTTGTGGCTGAGACCCTACTTCTAACTCTCAGCGTAGTCACAGATTTTTCCCACTGACCTTCTAAGTTGTCTTTGACGTTCATGGGTTGAGAAGTCTGGAAACTGGCAGAGCTGCCTGTGATTCAGTACTCTGAGGCCTGCTCCAGGTTCGCTATGGCCTGCTTGCCCATGCCAAACTGCGCTCCTCTCCCTGCCCGATGCAATATACCTTTCCTATCAACCATCCAGGCTGTCTTGGGCTGGAAATTTGTTTCACTCTGTCTTTTTGTGGGTTCTACTGCTTTAGAATTTGTTTAGAGCCATTTTTTTTACAGGTATTTGGAGGGGTTTGGGGGAGAGCTCAAGCAAGTCACTGCTTTCACTCCACCATCTTGGCTCCACCCCCCGAGTTTGGATTTTCCTTTAGAAACTTGCTTTGCTGAGTTACCCTGGGCAAGTCACTGAGCATGTTGGGTGTGAGCAGGCTGATGCATATAACAAATATGGAATGATGGCAAAGAGCTACAGTAAAGAATAACATCAGAGAACTAACTGTATGATTGAAAAAGATGGTCTCATCATGTTGAGAAAACAAGAGATAAACTTGACAGGCTGCCACTACTAGCCTACAAAGTCAGAAGGCAAGCAGTGTGCCAGCACATTGGACAGGTTCTCTTTATTGGTGACCAATTTAGTGGCCACTGACAAGAACCCATGGACAAGAGCCTGACAGCAAAGGCAGGCAGATGAGCTTCAATCTGTTTTGTTGAAGGTGACGTCCAATTAAATGAGCTTAGAGTTCCATTTGTGGTATCAACCATATTCAATTGATTTTCTTAATGTTAAGTGTGGTTTATAATAGATGACTTTGTAAAATAGCAAACAGGTTAGGCAACAGCACAAGATAAGCACACAACACACATCACTAGGTAGCATATGCCTAATAAAAATTCCCTTCTAAATAAAAAATCCCTGGGGAATGTCTGTTGGAGGAGTAGGAGAAGAGAAAAATAGAACCTAAAAAGGAGCAGGAAATTGTGTAGGTGCTTTGGGCTTGTGAAGTGTTGAGACTTGTGTAGAAGGGAAGAGGTTGAAGTTGGAGGAGGGGAAATTTGGAAGAAATTGAAGAAAACTTGGAGGAGGATAGTTACTAGATCCAGCTTCTGTGAAAGAAGAGCAAAGGAAAACTCTGGAGTAAGATCCCAGAGAGAAAGACTCAAGGAGAAAGATGTAGGGAAAAACAAAAAGAGAAAGTAGTTGTCAAGGAAAGGTAGGTAAGGAAAGGTAAGTAGAAGAAACTGGAAAGTAAAGCAGATGTTGGTGGGGATTGATGGGCAGGGCAGGAGGATGGTGCAAGACAGGGCAGGTAGAGTGTGACCGAAGGCTTGTGTAGATTAAGGAAAGGAAGCTGGACGAGACTGTCATTATTCAGTGGTGACCAAGGCTTCCAAAGGCTTAAGAGAGGACTGAGGGGGCTAATTATAAATACTGGCAAGTACTTATTAATTTTTAAAGACAAAACAAAACAAAAAAACTCACAGCCAGCGTAGAGAATAGGGAAAGGTTTTCAGAGATTTGCGCAGAGTGGGCAGATGTTTGATTTCTGCTATGGCCGGGTGACTATGTTCCAATGTAGCTTGATCTCCTTCCAGAGGAGAAGGGAAAGGATAATTAAGTGACCAAAGGAGTACCTCTCCACACTCCAGTTTCTCAGGAGACAATTAAGTGTTCCTGAAGTGGGGATCTGTGGGAAAAAAAGAAAGAACTGAAGAGACAGAGGGGTAATCAGATACTTGTCTGGAGGAAGGAGAGGAGAAGAAAGAGAAGGAAAGAAAGGAAAAGGAATGGAAGAAATCAAAGACCATAGAACCACATTTTAGTCAGTCAGTCAACATTTATTAAGCACATACTGTTGGTCAGGCACTGTGCTATGAGCTGAGGATACAGAGAAAGGCAAAAGACAGTCCCTGCCCTTGAGGAGCCCACAGTCTTTCTAGCTGGGGGGAACAACACAGAAAGGAAGCTGAGAAGGAGGATGGAGGGAGGGTGCCTGGAGCAGGGGCAGGATGGAGTCCTCCAGCCCTGTAGGAAATAAGGAGGTGAATGGCCTGGGCTCCCTCCTTAAAGAGAGCAACTGGGAAGAGCCCACCAATGGTCACCTTCCACCCCCAGGCGGTTTTCTTCACTATTGTCCACTGAAGGAAGATAAAGAAAACAAAAGTAAAAAATGAAACAAAACAAAAGCTCCCCCCTCAAAAAAAAACAAAACAAAACAATTTGGCAAGTGAACATCAGGTTGTGGTTTTTTTGAGGATTGGACTTGGATTTCTGCACTGTAATTTCCAACATAGTTTAGACTCTTGCCAAAATATTGTACAGAAATCATGGCGTCATCTAAATTTTTTCTGATTTCTTTTCTTGGGGCAGCTAGATGGTGCAGTAGACACAGCACTGCGTTTGGAGTCAGGAAGACCTGAGTTCAAATCCAGTCTCAGATACTTACTAGCTATGTGAACCTGGGCATGTCACTTCACCCTGTTTTCCTCAGTTTCCTCCTCTGTAAAATGAACTGGAGAAGAAAATGGCAGACCACTCCAGTGTCTTCGCCAAGAAAACTTCAAACGGGATCATGAAGAGTCAGACATAACTGAAAAACAACTGAATAGCAGAATGATTCAGACATATTACAAATTGATTGCTTCAATTTTAAGAAAAGTTTTATTGATTTTTTTGTTTTCACATTACAAATATTTAAAGATCGTTCTCACATTATGAGAAATCTCTTGTAGCGAAGCAATTCAATAAAACTAATAATTCAGTGACCTCATCTGAAAGTGCATGCATTTATAATGTCCCCTTCCCCATCTTTCTATTTTTTTGTGTGTGTGAGGCGATTGGGGTTAAGTGACTTGCCCAGGGTCACACAGCAAGTGTTACGTGTCTGAGATCAGATTTGAACTCAGGTCCTCTCGACTCCAGGGCCAGTGCTCTATTCACTGCAACACCTAGCTGCCCCTCATCTCTCTATTTTTTAAGTTAACAGAAATCTATTTTCTCTCCCTCCTGCTCCTTTTCCCATTGGATAATAAAATTAAATTTTTTTTTCTTTTAACCAAATGCATAGCCAAGCAAAACAAATTCCTTCAATGACAGCATACAAATATATATGTATATGTATACATATATATATATTCACACACACATACATATATTCACATACATACACACACGTGTATATGTCTCTGTCACCATAATCCACATCTTCTCTATAATTGGCAGTATCCATCATCATTGGTGCTCTGCTTTCATGAGTATCCATTGGACCAATCATAGTTCTTAGAGCTCTCAAAGCTTTTTGCCTTTATAATTATGCTATAAATGGTCCTATTGGTTCTGTTCACTTCTTCTGCATCGATTTACAAAACTTTTCCTTTTCTCTTTGGAATCATCTATTTCCCCATTTCTTTCTTTCTTTTTTTTTTTTTGGTTAGGCAATGGAGTTAAGTGACTTGGCCAGGGTCACACAGTTAGTAAGTGTTACGTGTCTGAGGCTGGATTTGAACTCAGGTCCTCTTGACTCCAGGGTTGGTGTTCTATCCACTTTGCCACCCACATGCCCCTATTTCCCCATTTCTTAGAGCACAATAGTATTCATCACCTTCAAAAACTACAACTTAATCAGCCATTCCTCGGGTGTGATGGGTACCCCTTAGTTTCCAGAGGTGGGTTTATTTTTTGTTTTTTGGGGTTTTTTTTTGCTATTGCAAAAAGAGCTACCTTAAGTAATTTTGCACACATAGGACCTTTTCCAATTTCTCTGATCTCGTTTAACTATAGGCCTAGAAGCTGGGTCAAAGGGAACTCACTGGTGAGTAAATTTTGTGTGTAAATTCTAAATTGCTTTCCAGCACCAATGTGGCCCAAACAGTGCATTGATGTGCCTGTTTTCCCAAATCCCTCCTAATGTTTTATCATTTTCCTTTCTTGTAGTCTTTGGCATTTTATTAGGTGTGAGGTAGAATATCCAAATTGCTTTAATTTTCACTTCTCTAATTAATAGTGGTATTAATACATAATTTATATTAATAAACAGAATAGTATATTTATGTGGCTATAGAGAGCCTGAGTTTCTTCCTTGAGAACAGTCTGCTCACATCCTGAGACCATCTCTCAATTGCGGAATGGCTCTTTTTTTTTTTATCAATTTAAATCAGTTCTGTATATGTCTTGGTAAATGAAATCTTTATCAAAGGAACTTGCTGCAAAGATTTTTTCTCCCAGTTGTTTTGATTTTACCTTTATTAGATTTGTTTTCGCAAAACCTTTTTGATTTATGTAATAAAAATGACTCATTTCATCTTCTGCGATCTTCTGTAGTCCATGTTTGATCATGAACTTTTCTCCTATGCATACGTCTGATGAGTAATTATTCCCCATGTTTCTTTAATTTGTTTATGATGTAACTTTTATCTAGATCATGCATCTATTTGGAGCTTGTCTTTGTAGAAGATGTAAGGTGTTAGGCAAAATCTGATTTCTCCTATGTAGCTCTCCAATTTTCCCAGGGATCCATCTAAGGCTGGGCACAAGAAAGCACAGCTTTGGTCTCTGTGGTAAAGGAAAAAAGCTTAGAGAAAGATGACTGGGGCTAAAGAAACTTCTTAGCTTTATTTCATTCTCAGAGTAGGGAACACCCAGAAATCAACACCTGAGATCTCAGCAACAAAAATAAATAAATGAGGAGAAAGAGGACATTTTTGGACACCACAGTGACCAAGACACAAGCCTTGAAGAGAAGAACAACTCAAAAAAACACTTATAATCAAAATCTTAAAGGAAAAAAAAATCCGCTCAACCACAAGAACAATCAGAATTCTTTAAAAATGATATTAAACAAGATATTATAAAAGAAGTTATAGAGAGTTACAGGGGAGATACTTGGAAAAAAGATCAGCAGCTTAATGGAAGAGATTAACAACCTTACACTAGTAAAAAAAACTTTCTAAAAATCAGAATGAACAGAATTTACCAACTTTGGAAGATAATGAGAGTTCTTAAAGAAAAGTCCAAAGAGTGAGAAAATAGAGGAAAATGTAAGATATAGCCTAAAAAAAAACTGAGCTGGAAAAATGGGTCAAGGAGAGAAACCTAAGAATCATAGGATTGCCTGAAACCCACAGCCAACAAAAGGAACCTGGAGATATTTTGAGAAATCATTAAAAGTCTCTTCCCAGACATACTGGAATAAGAGACAATGTTTAAAAAAAGGTTCAATATTCACTAATTACATCCTGGAAAAAAAAAACCAAATAAAAACTCCCAGGAATATTATTGCCAGAATGCAGATCTTCTGGACAAAAGAAAAAATATTACAACAACCCAGAAGAAAAAAGTAAAATATTGAGGAACCATAATCCACATCGTGCATGACTGATTAGCTATCACTGTACAGGAGCCAACAACACGAATTAGAAATTCCTAAAGGCAAATAACAAAGGTCTACAATCAAGAATAATTTACTCAGTAAAATGGAATCTTACAAAGAAAATCCTTGTAACCCTATGGGAAAAAAAGGATCTTTAATGAAATAGAAGATTTGCACATATTCCTGATGAAAAGAAAACAATCAAACAAAAAAGATTGGGAATGAAAAGGAACTTCAAAATATAAACAGCTAGTCAAGAGAAAAACAAAAAGGTAACTACAAGAAGGGTCTTTACATGGATGAGCTGATTGGACTGTGACGGAGGTGGGGTGAGGGGTAGAAGGGTTTCTTCAGAATCCTGATGTCACAAGGGGTCAGAGAGATAGTCAATAGAGACAAAAAATCCCACAAATTGTTTTGTTATGTTTTGGAGAGGTTGAAAAGAAAAGGGAGTAAAATGGGAAAAAAGATGCCATTTTCCTAGGTGAGTAGCTGCCTGTAAAGGGGCACTCCACTCCTTGGGAGGGAGCATCACGGGACTCTGCCGTTGAAGAGCACCTGGCTCAACTCCCTGACGAGGACTCCCTAAGTAGCCTTGGCAAGATGCTTAACCCTCTCGGGGCCTCCATCTTCACACTGATGAAAGTTACAAAAGTGGACATCTCTGAGGTTCTAGGCTGCTGATCAAAGCAAATCCCCAACTTGGCTGTAGGTGAGTGTGTGCCTTGGTCTATCCCCCTCAGGAGCTCATCACCTGAGTCTCTGCCGAGATAAGGAAGGCGAGATTCCTCATTTGTCCTCTGGAGAGAGTTAGTCTCTGTTGTTTTCTTCTCATGGCCCTGCTTCTCATGCTCCTGGCTTTGCCATCAGGCCCTCTTCCCCAGACAATTCTGGGCTCCGTAGTCTAACGGGCAAAGTTCTCCACAATCTCTGCCCACTGACACACCGAATCCTACCTCCCTTGTCTTGGCAATGACTCAGGTGATGAGCTCCTCAGGGGTAGATCAGGTGGGGATTTGCTTTGTTCAACTGGATTTCCTTGTTACAATGGAGGGTTCCATGGTGGGTGGGGTGCTGTGGAGTTACTGGGAGGAGACATCAACGAATAAAAAAAGAATGGTATCCATAAAACATTTTTAAAAAGAAAAGAGCTTTCTTTTCCCAGGTCCTCCTTATCAGGGTAATGTCTTTGAAGGGCACAGACCCTGGAACATTGTACCAAAGTGTAAAGGTGTCAACTGTAGGGCATTGATCAGCACAGGCTCAGTGGGAGCCTGGGATGCAGGCCCAGGTTGGCCACAAAGTCGTGACCTTGATAAACCATAACAGTTATCAGAGTGCTCCTGTGCAGCTGTGGAGGTGGGTGGTCCGTGTGGGAGGATGGTGGCACCCGGCCCTCTGGGCAGAGGCGCTGTCAGTCTTATCGGGTCATCAAGCACCTACAGAGCTGTTTCCTCAGTGGTTTGCATTTGGTGGTGGATGGAGGTTGATGAGGATCTTACCATTATGGACAGAAGAGAAGGATGAGCCCCTGGACTAGTGTGGAGGTTCTGTGCCAATAGAAACTCTTGTCCATGTCACAGAGTCCACTCTGTACCTTTGGACAGATTCTCAAGAGAAACATCCACATCCAGGAGCTGGTTTTCACCCTCTCTCCCATCTTGTCAGGGCCCTCAGGACCCTCTCTTCCTTTGACCTCCGCTGTGCAAAGGCCCCTTGCTTCTCTCATCCTTCCTAGGTGCCCCAGGAGTTCAATGGATGGTCTGGGGGGACAAAGATAGCTCATCTTTGACCCTCCATCACTGAGGGTTAGTCTTCTAAACAGCCTCCTCCCCTTCTCTTCCATCCATTGTCCCAGGGAAATGGCTGCCCTCTGGGCTGGGTAAGCGGTGCTACTCTGTTGGCTGAACTGGATCCTGTAACTTCATTCTTGATAAAATGCATAAAATCACCAATTTTACAGTAGATTTTCCCCCTGCTCTGCTTGGTGACCCCTGCGTTTCCTGCATTTTTTCCATCTCTGTGGGTGACAGCTGGTGAGCCAAGCCACACCTCGTCATTCAGGCCAGCACTTGCATATGAGAACTCAGAGATTGGGCACATCTACCTTTTCCTTTGTCGGCGAAGGTGGGCTCTCAGAAAACTCCGGACATCTAAAATCACCCTCACCTTTCCAGCCCCTCTTCCCCCAAGCCTACCATCAACATGGGCAGGGGAAGGAGGCCAGGAGAGCTGGGGAGACCCAACTAGTCCAGTCTTGGTGAGCTGTGTGAAAACAGGCAAGTCCCTTACCCTAAAGAAGCCTCAATTTCCTCATCTGTGAAGTCGGGATAGTGACATTTGTACCTCATGTCATGAAGAATGACTATGCAGAAAGCTCTCTGTAACCTGGAACAGTAGAAACAGGAGAGTTTTTAGTGTTATTTGCCAGGAGGCTGGAATTCTCAGGGTCTCCATGCCCCTGGAGCTGAATCACCTGAAAGCAAAGGAGTCCCACCCGGCTGTCAGAAGCATCTGTGGTGCCCAGATGTCATCCAGCTGGGTGAACATGAATCACATCATCTTCTGCTTGTTCGTGTGTGAAGGCTTTACAAAGCCCATGGAATCTCAAGGTCTGTGAGACCTTGGAGACTTCCAAAATGTTTTACCCACTATATCTTGTGATGCTCACCATGACCCCACGAGGTAGGTGCCATCATTATCCCCAGTTTACATGTTAGGGGGTCTGGCATACATGCAGCCCCCATGGGCTTGCTAGAATGGCGGCAGGATGTTAGGGAGCCCCTTCCAGGGGAATCAGCACTACTGGACCTTCTGTAACCAGTTCATTGGCCTACCCCTGGCTTGGTTAGCTGGGGCCTGTTCCCACTGGCCACCTAGCCAGGATCTTTGAAAGGGCTTGGGTCACCTCTTCGCTGTATTCAAATCTGAAGGAGGAAGAAGGGGAAGGAAAGGGATAAGGATTTATATGGTGCCTATTGAGTGCCAGGCCCTGCACTGAGCACTTTACAAGCATCCCATTTGCTATTTGAGGGAGTGAGGAGACTCCTTCACTCCTGAAGTCCGGAGAGACCACAGTGATAAAGTGGAGGGCTTTAGGATCCCCTCTCCGCTCCGAGGCCACGTGGCCGTCCTGACCCTTCGATTCATTCTTTTCTCTGCCAGGCATGGAGAGTGCTGTCTCGGAGGCCGCTGGAGTCAGAAGCCAGCACAACATGAATGCCCTGAGGAGCAAGTAACCATGTGGGCATGACCTTTGGGACCCCAGCCCACCGGCAGGAAGGGCACATGCCGCAGCCATAGCGCCTTTTGATGTGAACTTGGCGGGACCAGTTCTGTGTATGAACTGCTGCCTATGAGCCTAACGCCCTCAGCCTGGAGGTGATACAGGAAAGAGTGTGCTCTGGAGGTGTCAGGGGAATATGTGCATGTTTGTTTTTGCTCTATTGGTGAAGGGTACCGTCCTTTGACGGTCAGTGGCTTGGGGCCCTAGTCACTGGCCCCTATCAAACGGAGGGAGGGGCGAACATGACCAGCCCCGGCTGGAGCTGATGGCAGAGAAAAGGGAGGAGCCTGAGGGGGGATGGCGCTGGCCTGACCCAGAGTGGGCGGGGTCGGAGCCGGGGTTGTTGGTAAATGGCCAGAAGTTCTCTGTGCAGAAAAAAAATGTACCTGTGACCCACTTTGAGGCTTCACCTGCATTGTTTTCATTAGCTCTTTCTCAGGTCTCCACGATCGGCGAGACATGACGTCGAACCCCGATCTGCCGACTCTGAGGTGTAAACGCGCACATGGCAAATTCCACAGCAGGCTTGTCTCAAGCGAGCTGGCTCCAACGCACCCGGGCGCCGAGACTGCGCGCTCGGCTCAGAGGTAAAAGGACTTCACCACCGTCACACCCAGAGGAGCGCGTCGGCGGCGGCAGGATTGCGGGCTCCAGGCTTGTCGCTTCCTCCACTCTGCCATCGTAGGGGGGCGTTGGAGTCAGCGCACTCCAGCCCTTACTTCCACAAGAACCCCCTCTACAGTATCAGGGGCCATCCATCGGTCCGCTGAAGGCCTTCACTAGGAGAACTCACTCGTTCCTGAGGCCTGTGGCCATGTTTTCAGCGTGGGGAAGTTTTTCTCGATATCAAGCTTAAATCAGCCTTTTTGTAACTTCGACCCTTCACGGCCATTGTCTCCCTTGACCTTCATGACGAGCCCACAAGGTTGGCAGGGCAAGGATCGTCACTATCCTCTTACAGAAGAGGCCCCAGAGAGGAAAACGAATCTGTCCAGAGTCATACAGCCAGTAAATGATGAGCGGATTCTAACCACGGGCCCACACTGCCTCTCTGGAAGAGGGCCAAGTCCACGGTCTCTCTCCGGAGAGCCGAGCCAACGACAGCAAGGGCACTCTGCTGTATTTCTACTCCTGTCTCCTTTCTTGGACAGACCACTGCACGTTATTCCAAAGCCCCCGGAAAAAGACTTAGTAGCAACTTCAGTCAACTGTAAAAGTTTAGAGGCAAATTTTACATGATCACCATGATTTCATTAAAATAGCTTTCCCATGCAATTGCTATAAATGTTGCAGACATCCTCTTCAATCGCAGAATTGGGAAAATATTTAAAGAAGCTAGTGGTCCTGCTGCCAACTCAACACCAGAGCATCCTGACCGAGAGTTTGGAACGGCAAGAAACAAGTCACAAACCTCTGACCTCGCAGAATTAGTCAGTCTGGCACAGAGACCAGGCCGAGCTGAGGTGCTCCACCCAGCCTGGCTGAGGCTTTGAGGTGGGGGCGGGAAGGAGGGTTTCCGGCCTTGAGCCAAGCAGGCTCTGCTGACATTTATCAGCAGGAAAGAAAGCCCATGGGTCAAAGGAAAGGGTAACAGAATATAGGAGTGAATGGGTCCCGGAAGAAGAAAGTCTGGAAGGAGAGCATGCAGAAACATGTATAGTCCTGTTGGGAAGAGGGGCAGAAAAGGAGGGCCTGGGGTGGGTGGGTGGGGATGCACTGGACTTCCCAAGCTCCCTTCCAGCGATGAGCCAGAAGAGTGGAAGCCAGAAGGGAGAAAAGGAGGTGAAGAGAGAGAAACAAACTGAGGCCTGGAAGGGGAGGGGCCCCATGGGCCTGGAGGTCCCTCCCTCTGGGCCCCTTGGACCAGGTCTGACTTCCCTTCCCCAAGACAGTGAGAGCACCTCCCACACTTACAGACACATAGCGGGGCCCATCTCCATCTTCTCACTCCCAGGCTAAACCGGGGGAGGGGGTGCCCATTTCCTGCAATGGACCCCTCTCTGGCACCGCCCTGCCACAATCCCAGCTGCCTTCTGCTCCTTTCCCCAGTTTGCTCTCCAGAGGAAGTTTCTAGATCCCGATGCAGTGAGTGCCCTAGGGGGGCCCCGGGACCATGCGGATGCACACAGGGACAGCCCCTTTTCTAATACTGAGCACTGGGTCTCTAGGTCAGCTGTGGATTCATCCCGTGGGTGCAGGTGCTGAGCCCCTGAACACTTCAGAGCTTGAGAATGAGTGAGCCCTGGCTTCTGCCTCTTTTGTCCCAGGGCTTTGACCTGCACATCTGGCCCTAGAGCCTCAGCAGGACTGAGACCTGCTCTATGATCCAGCCTTCCTCACACACAAAAGACCCTCATCACGCCTTTGCCCCTGCTCTCTCCCTTGCCTTGAACGAGCCCTCCTTGCTCCCTGTTTGCCCTGGCTGGCTTCAAGGCTCACTCAGATGCCACTTCCTCCATGACACTTGTCCTGGTCCCCAGTCCACCCTGTGCCCTCTATGCTTCTAGCACCTTCCCTCAGAATCCATCTGCCATCTACCCAGTACCTGCCTTGTCTGTCCAGAGCTGTTCTTGGGTTCTCTCCCCCACTGGACAGACTGTGAGCTCCTCCAGAGTGGGGAACCTTGTTTTTGCCCCTCTCTGTATCTGCCATGCTTAGTACAGTGCCTAGCACACAGTAAGCACTTAATAAATGCTTGCTGACTGATGGGCTCGATTACCAGATGGCCTGAGACTTGCATTTTGTTCCTTTTCCTCCTGTGGAGCCAATACTGCTTCAGGGGAGACACAAACGCGTAGCTGGGTGAGAATTGGCACCTTTGGAGCCTTGGGGTCCAGCAAATCCCTGATAATGAGCTCCAGGAGACACCAGGAGGTCATCGAGGAAGGGAAGGTCTCCTTCAAGGCTATTTGGAGGACTGGCTTGTGGAAGGATGACTTTGCCTCATATGCAGTGGCTTCACAACAGAGGCCATAGTCTTATTATGCTGCACACCTGCAGTGGGGGCCGGAGAGGGGAGGGGAGGGAGAGAAGGGAAGCAAACCCCCCCGGGTTCTGATGGGGTGCCCCTTGCAGGAGATCAGACTAGCCAAGGCAGGTGCAATCTCATTTTCCCACAGTGTGGAGTTCCCACACTATTCAGGGACAAAAGGAAAACCTTCGTGGTTGTCACAGAGTAGAAACGATTGAAGGATCTGGAGCCAAGGACGCTGGCTTGAACCCCGGCTCGTTATTTACCGCCTGTGAGACCTGAGTTGGGCACCTCAGCTTCCTCCTCTTTTAAAAAGGGGAGCTGGGCCGGATGACCTCTGAGGATCCACTCAGCCCTAAATCCACAATCTGGGCATCACTCTGCTTTTCATTTTGAATTGAGGCAAAGGATGAAAAGCATCACAGACCCAACATCTGAAACAGGACAGGGTTTTATGAGATGACCTTGCATAGATCGTGGATTTTTCAAAGTGGAGCACAGAACAGAATTTCTGAGGAGGCCCCAGAGTGAGGAGGAGAGCAGGGCCACTAGACCAGTGGGGAAAACAGCTCCTTCTTTGGGACTTTTCTTCTGCTTGATGGAAAGCCAAACATTGAGCTGTTTCCCTTAGCTAAGCATCTTCGCCTCGTCCCTAGTGGAATGATTTCAGTACCTTTCCGCATGTCAATATCGAACTTGAGCTCTTTACCCAGGCTCCAAATCAAACAAAATTAGTTCATTTCAATTTTCAGTAAAACAAGGTTCGGCTTGCACGCAGGTGGACTCTTTGGAGAGGAGCCAGCCTAAATACTAGGAACTGAGCATGGAAGAGTTACAAAGAATTCACTGCCCATTAATTAGTTAAAGAGGCATTTACTCAGATATAGTTGGGAGGGGTTTGATTCTCAGCTGAAAATGTTTGGGCAGGTTCCGATTTATTTTGGCTTCCCTGGAGTAGTTAGATCTCAGGACTTCTTGTCAGAGAGATGGTCCAGATGATTTCACTGGTGAGGCCTATATGCTTTTATTGGGAATGTGGACAAACTAGCCATCTGAGTTCCTTGCCGAGGCCCTGGGGCCTCAGGAGTTGACAGAACTAAGAGGAGAATAGACAGGAGCCACTCTGTCCTTCCAAATGAGCTCCAAGGTTACGAAGACTGGATTTTGTTGTGTGGTTTCTAGCAATGATATTGCGTTACACAAAGAGCTGATGGTGGAATCGATTCAGATTGGAATAATGCTCTACCTTCAAAGTAAAACAGCTGCTAAACCGTTGCCAATCTCCCATGAGGGAAGTCTGAAGTCGGTGCTTCCTTCCCTTTTCAGAGTCTCGCACTCAGGCCTTGGCACTTTCCACGCTTTCCTCCTCCCAGAATTCGCCCTGGGCTGAGATCGCTCAGCTCCTCCATCCCACAAGGGTTTTTTATCAGGACTGACTCAACGCAAAGCTGATTGAAAGATGCCAACATCAATGGATGGATGAAGAACTGAATGGAGGAAGAAGCATTTATTAGGCACTTGATGTGGGCTGGGCACTGTGCTAACCCAAAGGAGGAACCTTAGCCATAGGTGATAACAGTAGGGTGGCACCTGGCTTAGTAAGGATTGAGCAGCGTCCCCACTCACCCGGGCAGGTGCCCCTTAATCCTTCAGCCTTCTCAGGAGGCTGGTAGGTCGTCCATCCCTGGAGACCGGGCAGAGGTCCCTGGCTACTGTGGTGCCTTAAAAGGAGTGAACCCATGGTGTTTGGAGCCTACAGTACTACCAGCATGGAACTGAACTGGGGGTGTATGGATTGTAGGAGCATGGATTTATTCCTCTTCATTCTACAAATGAGGCTACCAAGGCACAGAGATTAAGTGACTTTCATGCAGTCACTCTGTAGTAAATGTCAGAGGCAGAATTTATGTCCAAGTCATCCTGACTCTGAGTCCAGAGAACCTTTGAGACCATCTAGAATAGTCTCCTCATTTGTGCAGTTGAAGAAACTGAGCTTCAGTGAGACAAATGGACTGGCCCCAAATAGTGCAGATTTTCATTAGCCAAGACAGACTGCCAAACAAGAGCTTGTGTTGAGGAGAGCTCTATATACACAGTCTCTCGATGAACATAGGAGGTGGGTTCTGCCAGTCTTGTTCCTGTTTGGAACATCACCTTAGGTTAGAGCAAGATAACCCATCTCCTGCTGGTGGTGATCATCTCCATGCTCAGCCAGGGAGTTGTCTGAGAAGCAGATTTAATGCACTGCCATGCCGATACTTGGGGCCTCTCAAGCATCCTGTCAAATGACATAATATTTGTAAAGCACTTACCACAGAGCCTGACACATAGTAGGGGCTTTATAAATGTTGATTCCATCCATCTACCTACTAGAACTTGTGCTCTGCTGGCCTGGCTTTGGAAAACCTAGGGCCACCTCAATACCAGGAGGAAGCATCAGAACAGGACTTTGAGCAGCTGGGGGCTTACTTTCCTGGTCGATCAATAGGTAATTATTAAGTGCCTACTATGTGCCAGGCACTTGAAATAAACATACAAATATGAGACATCCTACTAGGATAGAATATGTTCCATAAATAAGTAAATGCAGGACACACACATGTACACATATATGTACATACATACCTAGATAGACACACACACGTGTATTTAGCTGTTTGTTTCTCTCAAGCTACGTCTTTGGCTCAGTTCATGGGATGTCACCCGTAGGTAGCCTCTTGATTCCGTCTTTGAATCTGAGGGGTTTCATAGGCTCCATCGGGAGGTTAGACACTTGTAGTTACATTTGACAAACTCAGTGGCATTTGGCTGTTATCAGACTTTGCTATTGCTTGATGAAGTAGTGTCTGCTCATTCTGAAGGTGTTTCTGTAAGGTTTTTACCTGTCTCCCAGGTGCTCTAAGAACAGCTATCAATATCTCCTTTCCTTTCCTCCTTCCTCTACCTCAGTCCGCATAGGGTATCGTACTCTTACCTGCAGGTGCTCTGCCTAAAAGAATGTAAATTTTGATCTCGGAAACTTCACAAGGTGTCTTGGGGTTTACAGGTTAGATTTCTTTCTTAAGGCCCATGCCTTAAACCCAAATCACTCTGGCTCTCATTGATTGGCCAATAGGTCCCAGCCCAAGCCCATGGGGTCATTGTTTGGACCCTGATGGTTCAGAGTGAATGTAAATAGCAATTGTTTTTATTTTGGCTAGAAACCCTGAGGGTCTTCCCCTCTTAGATTGATTTTTTTTGGACTAGATAAAAAAGGCCATTCTTTGCCTCATTTCTTACCTAGCCCTAATCACTGAATGGGTGTTGCCTCAGTCAAACTGAGACCTGTTAAAGATGTTAGCTTAAAAAGACCCACTGCATTCGGGGCCACCTCCAGTGGTCCTGATCTACCTCTGGCCGCTGGACCCAGATGGCTCTGGAGGAGAGAGTGATGCTGGTGACTTTGCGCAGTCCTGACTCACTTAAATCCAGTGCACTTGCATGTCATGGCATCCCTTTCCTGATGCCGTGGTCCTCTTCCAGAACAGAAGACAAACAAGCTATCAGTCCTCGTCTCCTTTATGGAATGGAAGCACTAGTCTTTCCAGAAGTTGCCTCAGGGTGATGAGCCCCACATTTTCTTGGTATTTTGTGTGTTTTTGTTAGGATTCTTTCCAAATCTGTTAGGGCCATTTGCTAATTCTGGAGGTGTGCGTTAAGACTGGTACTAAGCCGGTAGTAGTGGTTTTAAGTGGGTCTTTCCTTTACACTGAAGTTTCAGAATTCTAAATATGTTTTCGGCCTTGGGCTTCTCTTTGGTTTTTTCATTCTCCATTTCTTGCCTGCAGGAGTCTGTGGCGTTTTAGGTGTCACCTCCGTCCACAGGTTCATCCACAGTTCTGGCTTCAGGCTTGGTCTTCAGTATCCGTCTCTCCTCGGCATGTTAAGAATGTTACACTTACTGAGTCCCAATAACGCCTGGATGCCGTAGGAGAACGATTTCACAAGAGGGAGGAGCTGTTTATGTAGCTTGATGCCCTCTTCATGCATCAAGGGAGAAATAAAATGGGCACGCCTCCTTTAATTTGGAAGCCATCCTTACCTGCACCCAGGAGAGGTGATGAGAGATTTGAGGCGAGGCCAAAACACCATAGATTAAACAGTCTCCCTGGAAAATGCCTTGTTTTCCATGAATTGTCCTTGACATTGTGGCGTGGGTGGCACGTTTTCCATTAAAAGCCGTCTTCCACCTGATTGTCCAATGCTCCAGTGTGCGCACTCCACTTGGGCATCTTGGATGTATCTGCAGAATGAACCTTGATTATGGTGCCTCTGAACAATCTGAGCCGTCCCACCCAGAGAGGGGGTGGGTGTTCCCTCCTTGGAGGTCTCATGGCTACTTGTCAGGGATGCTGCAGAGGGCATTCCCTCATTCTGGGAGGGTCGGACTAGAAGGTCCCTCAGTGCTGGGATTCTAGGAAGTCCTCCGGACCAAGAATGAACTTTGAATCAGTACTGAGGGCATTCTCATAAAGGTCCCTCTGCCTTTTATGAATTGATGCTTCGATGGGAATAAAACCAGAGGAGTAAAGCCATGAGGACTGCAATAACACAAAGAAAATGATTCTGAAAGGCTCCAGCCCTCGGGCCAGGACAGCGTCCCAGTCATGACTTCCCAGGGAGCCTGCCGAGGAAGCCTGCCTCCCCTTCTGAGCAGAATGCTGCTGGCTGGCTGGGCTGACACACACCATGCCCGCGGGCTGTGCTTGACTGTACTGGTTCCAAGGGAGGGTGGGTTGGGTGTTGCAGGGTGTGTTAGTGGGTAGTAATAGAGATGCAAAAGAGAAAAAAGGGAACGTCAATGAAACATTGAAAATATCCAGATGAAGCCTGAAGGAAGTTCAGAAGGGGCCACCAACAAACAGGCAGTCCTGTCACCGTCTTGTTAAATTTAATACGTGCTCAGAACACAAAGCCCAGACCGTTCACTGCAGTTCACGACATCGCAGACCAGCGTCTTTCTTGTTCTCTTTTGTATGTTGAAACTTTGGTGTTTGTTGATTGTTCCTGAGCTCATCATAAAACAGAAATGTTAAAATAAAAATAAAAGGCCTTGTTTGACCTATCTCATTTGGCTTCACCGAAACTTTCCACCTTCCAGATGTCTTTCCCTCGTGGCAAAGACATCTGGGCTTACTAATATGAGAAACGAGGCCAGCAGCATGTTAACGGGCTGTCCAAGCTGTCTCATTTTTCTCCTTTCCTCTTGTCATTAAGTCCGGTAATTAGGTGTGAGCCACGGGCTGGAGACTTCTACACTTTCCCCCAAAGTAAATACCACAATTAGCAGCAGCAACAGCGGCCGAAGCCACCCGTCCTTAGGAACAGTGACACCAAACCTAAGGATTACTTGTGATCGGGGGAGGACAGAATTCGGGGACAGGTCCCAGGGGTCTCTGGGATACCAGCACGGGAAGCAGAGGGGAAAGAAACTTGCCCGTTTCCCCCTCTGTCCTTGTCAAGTCATGGCCCAGGGGAAGGCCAACTGCAGCTCCAGAGGGAGGGGCTTGGAGGGGAAGAGATGGCTATCACTATCTCAGCTTCTGTAGGGCTGGCAGATCTTGAGATGGGATTGTTCTCCAAGTCTCTTTGGAAAGCTTCTCTGTACTAGCATAGGGGCTGGGGAAGGAGCCCTAGGTGGAAGGTCAGGAGACTGGTGTGTTTTGATGCAGTACTTTTGGGTCTCCAGGGAAAATTATATAAAATTGTTTAC
This sequence comes from Vombatus ursinus, assembly GCF_900497805.2. Taxonomy (NCBI): domain Eukaryota; kingdom Metazoa; phylum Chordata; class Mammalia; order Diprotodontia; family Vombatidae; genus Vombatus; species Vombatus ursinus. Next base: position 146,397 of record NW_020944038.1, read on the forward strand.
ATTTAACAATTAGCTCATTTTAAGCCTAATGGGCAATACAATGGCCTCTAAGGTCCAGTTAGTACTTTCCTCTTCAGCTTAATAGAGTTTATTTTTGTGGAAAGTTATGAGTTCAGGCGAAGTCGTTCTGAGCCCCCAGTAAGGAAAATTTCTAACGACCTAGGCAGAGGTTCAGCCCTTTGCCTGACTTTATATTGATGTCTGTCGCTAGTTAATCTCTGGCCTCTCGGTGGCTGAGCAAAACTCAGTTTACTGGAAACACTTGGATAATGAAATAGCAGATATGGGGCCTGTGGAGAGATATGTATTGAAAGGGTGGGTTGGGGAAAGAGCTGACACTTTCTCAGGGCTCTGCTCACCCCTGGCACTCCTCTCCAAGATGACAGTCTTCAGCATCTCCCTTCTCCAGCGCAGCCCCCTCCCTCTGCTCCAGGTTTGCTCCAGTTTCTGCAATTCAGCCACTCAAAATCTCTCCCTCCCAAATTCTGAGATGGGTACGACCACATGGCTCAAGGTGTGGCCCAGTCTCTTGTACGTTTTCTGAGCATTCGATCAAGATTGTTTGCTCTGACGGGTTCAGGGCAGTATGCAGGCCCATTTCACACTGAGTTCTGATTCCAAGGCAGCAGAGCCAAATGGAGTGAGTTTGACCCTGTCCTTACACTATTATTATCTAGTATAATAAATATGGATAAAGGAGCCTGGCTTGAGTCAGAGGAGCCATCTTAGAACGGGTTGGGCCACATCCGACTAGTGTGATATCACACAACAGTAGTCAGCCTGCAGAGACATTCCAGAACAGCCTATCCCTGTCATTGTGTTAATTATCCAGCAAGGGAATGCGATATCAGAGCCACTCACCAAGTGAGGGTCCCCTTAAGCCACTAACCTTGGTTCCGCTTTGTAACGTGCCTGGGAACAGCCTCCCCATCATCTCCCCAGATCACCTCCCACTTGGCCTCCCATCCTTGTGGTGATGAGTCTGGGGAGACTTGACCCACCCCACTCACAGCCCATTGAAAGGGTTAAAGGAAAAAAGTTCTGGTCCCATCTCTCAGTCCACGAGCTATAAGCAAGGAAAAACAGTGGGAACCGTCTTCCCCTCCACCTCGCCAGCCGGCGGGATTCTCAAGAGTCATGAGTCCCAGGCTTCCTGTTCTCATCTCTGCTGCGCTGATCCCTACCATCTTGGTTTCTTGGTGCCACGGATTCAAACGAATGTTGAGTGTGGTCTCAGCTCTTCCGCCTTCGGTCTCAATCACCAGTGGAGAGTGTCTCAGGCTGTAGCAGCTTGTGGTGCTATAAATCAGAAGTCCCAGTCCTGAAGTCTCAGCCCAACTCTAGGGGAGGTTTTCAGCCTGTGCCTGCAACATCCACCAGGAGGTTCTCAACCGAACGGCAACGTAACAGACCAGTCAAACCAATGATCACCGCCAGGCTCCAGGTACTGAGCCGTCTTCCGTCCCAGGGCTCAGTTTCCTGCCTTTTGTGACATCAAGCTTGGTCCCTTCTTTTTTTTAATTAATTTGTTTTGATTTATCAACAATCACTTCCACAGGCTTTTGAGTTTAAGATTTTTTCCCCTCTCTCCCCAAGATGGTGCACCATCTGACACAGGCTCTCCATACGCATTCCCATTAAACATGTTTCCACATTAGTCATGTTGTAAGGAAGAATGAGAACCAATGGGAGGGGCCACCATACTTGGTCCTTTCTGCTTCTCATGTCTCACAAATTTTATCTCCCTTTGTGGTTACTGTAAAACTCAAACTATTGTGGAACGTGCGCTACTGAGAAGGGGCAGGAAAAATGGGTAAGAATGGAATGGCATCTGAGTGATGTGGGATAGTTATTAAATTGTGTGTTGCCAACACTTTGCTTCCCTCCCTCCCTCCCTATTTCCTTCCTTCCTTTTTTTCTTAATGTTTCTGAAGAAGGCTGTTAAGCTCCCAGTACTAATGTTCTTAGCAAATTTAAGGGGCAGTGTGAACCCCAGGGGAATCATTGGGCCTGAAAGCCTGGACTTGCATCTCAGCTTTGTCTCTGGTAGCCATAGGTGCTTAATAAATGCTTGCTGATTGATCTCCCTGTGGGCCTCAGTTTACTTCACTGTACAATGAGGCTGGATAATCTTTAAAGGGGCTGTCTTGCTTTGTGATTCTGTAGGGGAAAGAAGTCAACAGAACAGGAATTTTAGTAGGAATTTTTTCCAGAGGGGGGAGGGAATGGAAACTCCCTCTTGGAATAAGCACGGATAATACCTTTGCAATTTGCCACTGGAGCTTGGCCAGAGTCACCAGCTAGGGTGGGTGAAAGGCAAAACCTGACCCCAGACCTTTCTGACTCTGAGGCTGGACCTCTACCTGCTTCCACTGCATCCAGAGCGATTCATACACTCCAGGAACTGAGCAGTTGGACTGAGCAGTGACTTCTCCCCATCTCTCCTTCTTTCCCCATCATCCTGCTCACAAAGGTGTGAAGTTCCACATGGTGTGAAAGAGAGAGGCAATCCACCCCCAGCAGCCCGGAGCTGGAAAGAGGAGCCAGGAGGCTTGTCAGGGGAGGGAGGAGGTGAACCGGAGCACCATTTCCAGACATATGGGAGCCATCTGGTTTGCCGGCAATTAGCTGTTTTTTTCTTTATAGGCATTTGGGAGGATCTTAGGATCTCAGAGCAAGAAGAGACCTTAGGGGTGATCTAGTCCCCATCCCCCACCTTGTCCCCACCTGAATAAAAATACCCTCTACAATGACTCTAGTGCATAGGCATCCCACCTTTTCTTGAATAACAGCTAGCAGTTATACAGTGCCTCAGAAATGTCATCTTATTTTGTCCTCGCAAGAACCCTGGGAGGCAGGGGTTATTATTTCCATTTGCTAGATGAGGAGACTGAGGCAAATGTCCCCCAGTCACACAAATAGTACGTTTCTGGAGTACGATTTGAACCCAGGTCTTCCTGCTCTCAAACCAGTGCTCTCTCTACTACACATCCTAACTGTCTCTTGAAGAGCCCTAGAACCCAAAGCTGGCCAGTTCCTAAGATTCAGTTCCTCTTTTCAAGAGCTTTAATGATCCTAGTGAGGCTCTATGGGGCCAAGAATAAAGTCAAATACTTCTTCCGCAGGACAGTCCTCAAGCACTACAGACATCTAGCATCTCCTCCTCAAGTCCTCTTTTCTCCAGCATAAATCCCCAATGTTTTATGAGCCCCAGGAAGCTCAACAGCGATGTCCTCCAGAGAATGTGCTGCCCAAATGCCCCCAGCCCAGTCCCAACAACCAGTGAAAAACCGAGCACTGCCACCATCTCTCCAGTCCTGGACACTAAGCTTATACTAATGTCACCCTGACTCCCACTGGGCTCCCCCTCACAATGGTAGCTCATTAAAACTCTCAGGTAATTTTCTTTTTTTTTTCTTTTTCGGCTAGGCAATGGGGTTAAGTGACTTGCCCAGGATCACACATCTAGTAAGTGTTATGTATCTGAGGCTGGATTTGAACTCAGGTCCTCCTGAATCCAGGGCCGGTGCTCTATCCACTGCAGCACCACCTAGCTGCCCCAGGTAATTTTCTTATGAACTTGTTTCCAGCCGCATCTCCTCAGTCTTGTCCTTGGGTCGTTGATTTTTTTTTTTCTAACTCCAGTATAGGACTTTACGTACAGCTCAGTGCAAATTTAATGGGATCCAGTAAAACAATTAAAATTTTGAATATACAGTAAATTGTACAACTTGTTACATATTTTAATGTGCAATATGTCCTCCCTTGCCTACACTCTTATTTTTATATGATTTGTCATCGAGTTACCAAGATTTTGACATAATGTTTGTTAATTTCATCTTGAATCTACATCCTCAGCCCATTAAATTTTAAGCACACATTTGATGAAGAGTACATTTTTCTTTTTCTTTAAAAAAAAGAACATTTTATTTTCCCCCAATTACATGTAAAAACAATTTTTAACATTTATTGGCTTTTTTAAAGTTTTGAGCTCCAAATTCTATCTTTTCCTCCCTTCCCTACCCCCTCCCTGAGACAGTAAGCAATCTGATATAGGTTATATGTGTGCAATCATGTAAAACATGTCCATATGAGTCATTTTGTGTAAGAAGATTGAAAAGAAATGAAGAAAGAAAAAAGAAAGAAAGGAAAATAGCATGCTTCAGTCTGCATTCAGACTCCATAGTTCTTTCTCTGGATGTGGATAGTAGTTTCCATCATGAGTCTTTTAGAATTGTCTTGGATCATTGTATTGCTGGGAAGAGATAAGTCTGTCAAAGTTGATCATCACACAATATGGCCATTACTGTGTACAATGTTCTAGTGGTTCTTCTCACTTCATTTTGCATCAGTTCATGTAAGTCCTTCTAGGTTTTTCTGAAATCATCTTGCTCATCATTTCTTATAGCACAACAGTATTCCATCACAATCATGTACCCCAACTTGTTCAGCCACTCCTCAATTGATGGGTGTCCCCTCAAATTCCAATTCTTAGCCACCACAAAAAGAGTCGATACAGATTTTTTTTTGTAAAAACAGGTTCTCCCACCCCCCTTTTTTAAAATAAGAGTCAATTTTTCTAAGTCCAACCTGGATCATCACCTACAAGTTTTCAATGGAGTTTAGATCAGTGAGTACCAAGGCCAGGAAAGCAGCTTACCTCCATCCCTTGGATAAGTAAATTAATCTTTTGTGACCTGTGGAGTGGCCCAGTGTAAGGGCCTCGTTGCAGGCTTCGTTCTCTGGCTGGAGATGTCTGCCATCCTGGAACAATTCTGCTTCTTAAGATATCAACATACTCATCAGAGTTCATTATTTCCTCATTGGGGAGAGACTGCCAGACCCATTGAAAATAGGAAAAAATCTCCAAAGCATCTTTTTGGGAGTGTGTGGGTGGGTGGGTGGGTGGTTTGTGAGGCAATCTGGGTTAAGTGACTTGCCCAAGGTCACACAACTACTAAGTGTCAAGTGTCTGAGGCTAGATTTGAACTCAGGTCCTCCTGACGCCAAGGCCGAAGCTTTATCCACTGCGGGAGATGGGGAGGGCATGTTTTAAAGACTGACAAAGCTGCCTGAAGTTTAGGCTCATCTGGGTTTCTTCTGAAGCTGGTTTTGGAACAAGGAAGAAGGGGAAAGGAATGATCATTTAGATAGCACTTCTACTTGTACTATGAAGAGGCAGCTGGTGGCTCAGTGGATGGTGCTGGGCCTGGAGTCACGAAGACCTGAGTTCAAATCCAGCCTCCCACATTTAATAGCTCTATGAACTTGGGCAAGTCACTTAACTTCTGTTTGTCTTAATCCACTAGAGCAGAAAATGGCGATCCACTCTAGTTTCTTTGCCAAGAAAACCCTATGGACAGTATGGTCCATGGCGTCGTGAAGAGTTGGATATGACTGAATAACGGCTATGAGCCAAGAACTGTGCTAAGCACTTACACAAACAACAAAGATTCTCTCATTTGAATAGTGTTGTCAGTAAAAGTCGCCTCTTTCTGGTTTTCAGAACTCCAGTCTTTAGACAGTCTTGCTCATGACAAGAAGGGTTTTTTTTTTTCCGCATACCAACCGTTGGGGCTGTTCTTTTAAAGCAGGTTTTCTCACTCTTCCTTCAACTTCCAGAAGTCTACACCACACTAGAAAAGTCAGTGAAAACCTCTCCAGCTGTGGAGTCCCTCTGAAGGTCTCTGCCTGCTCTCTGAGGATTAATGGTGTCGTTTAGCAACAACATTTTACTGTTCTTGGCGTGGTAGGTGCTTAAGGACTTCTTGTTGATGGTTGATTTTTCCACTGTCCATTCTTTAGCACTTTAGGGTGACTGATCCTTTTTCTTTGTGAGCTTGAGTGATGCTTAACTTTCCCACAGACACCCCTGAAACACAATGGGCGAGGACTCAGCTTGAGAACTAACCCAAATGGAGAAAACAGCTCAATCTGATTGCAAAGAGGAAATCGAGGGGTAAGACGGCTGAGTAGCTTTAACATTACATGCTGCTGCCAGCAAAGCCAGGACCTGAAACCCAGGGCTCCTTCCATCCAAGGAGCCCTTCTCAAGTCCCTGTGCCCAGGACCAGGTTGGGTCCAGGAGGAGAGGGGCGGGGAGGTGCGGAAAGGTCCCTGCATCTGGAGACAGAGCTCTTGGGTTTAGAGCCTGACCCTCCTGCTGACCACACAGGAAATGCCAAACCAATGTTGATGGCTACATCACGACTTTGAGCAGAACCCTTCCCTTCCTGGCATTGTCTCAGTCTCCCCCTCTATAAAATGAGGGGATTGGGCAGAGAGGACCCCTAAAGTCCCTTCTTGCTCTACGTCAGGGACCCTGTTTTCTGGACATGCTGAGCTGATGGGAATCTGCCCAAGCAGTCTCCCTCACCTGGCTGCCCCGGCACATCTGCCCTTGGCTCATGGGTACCAAGCTCATTGTACCTGAGGCTGTTGGCCAGCGAAGGCTCCCCGAGCTAATTACCGGTTTCTTCAGTGTGCCTGACAAGTGCTACAATCACATAAACTGGCAACTTGCCCACAAGTCCACTGCTGTCTCCTCTGTAATCATGAGGCTGGGAGAGAGGAGCTGGGAGGTCCTTTGGCCTTCTGGTATTGTCTGTTCTGAATTCTGTCTTCTTCATTCCCTGCAGTCTGACTTCTGACCTTCTCATGCAATGAAACCGGGATGTCTTCCTGCCAAATCTAGTGGCTTTTCTCAGGCTTCCTTCTTCTTGAACTTTGCAGTCTTTGAGGGAGGGAGGGAACAAGCATTTATTTAGTGCCTACTGTGTGCCAGATATTATGTTAAGAACTTTACAAATATTCTCTCATTTGATTCTCACAACAATCCTGAGAGGTAGGTGCTTTTCTTATGCCCATTTTACAGTTGAGGAAACTGAGGTGACATCCAGTTTGAGGCTAGTAAGTGTTTGAGGATGAATTAGAATTTAGGTCTTCCTGACTCCAAGGCCAAAATACTCTTCACTCCTGTGTGCCCTAGTTACTTTGGACACTGTTGGTCACTCTTTCTTCCTCCATAGTCTCTTCTCCAGGTTTCAGGACACCCCTCTCTTTTGGTTCTTCTCCTTACCTCTCTGACCACCCCTTTCTCTCCTTTGCTGGATCCTCCTCTAATGCCCTCTAACCACAGGTGTCCTTCAGGGCTCTGTCCTGGGCTCTCTTCTCTTCTCCCTCTATATCATTTCACTTGGAGATCTCAGGTCCCATGGAGTTAAATTTTTTACATCTCTAATGCTGATGATTCTCAAGGCTACTTTTCCTGCCCCAATCTCTCTGCTGACTTCCAACCTCTCATCAACTGCCTTTCAGACATCTTGAACTGGACACCCAGTAGATATTTTAAACTCAACATGTCCAAACTAGAACTCATGATCTTTCCCCCTAAACCCTCCCTCCCTCCTCCTCCTCCTCCCTTCACTGTTGCCACAGAAGCAACACCCTCTTTCCAGTGCCTCAGGCTCTCAGCCTAGGAGTTATCCACTCTCATCCCCCAGATCCAATATAGTGCCAAGGTCTGTTCTCTTCAGCATCTCTTGTTGATTTCACCTCTGAACCATCTCTTGTTAATTTCACCTCTGCAGCATCTCTTGTTGATTTCACCTCTGAACCATCTCTTGTTAATTTCACCTCTGCAGCATCTCTTGCCAATTTCAGCACCATTGCAGCATTTCTGAAATACCCCCTTCTCTCCTCTGACGCTGCCCCCACCCTGGTTCAGGTCCTCTTCCTTAGGCCTGGACTATTGCTGTAACCGCTGGGGAGTCTGTCTCAAGTCTCTTCCCATCCCAGTACCTCCATTCAGCCACCAAAGTGATTTTCCCGAAGCATTGGTCTAATCATGTCATTCCTCTACCATGGGGAACATAGCAGGTAGTTAATAATAATAAAAAACTCCAATGGCTCCCTATGGCCTCAAGGATCAAGTACCAAAGTCTGTTTGGCATTCAAAGCCCTTCATAATCTCTCCCCCATCACCTCCTTCCAATTTTTTTTCCACCTTATGCTCCCCACCCCTAACTCCTCCACATACTCTTTGCTCCAGTGATTCTGGCCTCCTGCTTCCTGGCTGATGCACCAACACGCCCCCCCCCCCCCCCATCTCACAGCTCTGGGCATTTTCTCTGTCCATCCCCCAGCCTGGAATGCTCTCCCTCCTTGTCTCTGTCTCCTGGCTTCCCTGATTTCCCTCAAGTCTCAGCTAAAATCCCACCTTCTACAAGAAGTCTTTCACAGCCCTCTTAATTCTAGTAACTTTCCTCTGTTAATTAATTTTTATGCTGTGTGTATGTTATTCACATTTATTTGCTTGTTGTCTCCACCATTAGACTGTGAGTTCCCAGAGGGCAGAGACTGGCTTTTGCCTTTCTTTGTCTCCCCAGTGCTCAGCACAGCATCTGGAACATAGTAGGTACTTCATAAATATTTTTTGACTGACCGACTGACCTTCTTCTCTTCTACAATCTATCTTCTAAGCTGCCTCCTGGCTCTGCCAGTCTGTTCTCCCTAAGATACCTCCCAACTGGACCCAGAGGAGAAACTGAGGCTGGTGACTTTGCACAACTGTCCCTCACTTAAATCCAATTCACTTACATGTCATGGCATCACCTCCCTGATGTCATGGTCCTCTTTGAGAATGAAGGACAAAAAATAATAACAAGATCCCTTCCAGTTCTGACATTGTATTCTATGTTCTAAAGGGTAGCATTTATTAAGCACCTACTGTATGCCAGGCACTGTGCTGTGTGCTGAGGAGACACAAAAAAGCAAGAGACAGTCATTTGTCCTAAAGGAGCTTACAATCTGTCTAATGGTAGAGACAGACAGCAAACAACTGCACATTCAAAGTGTAGACAGGATAAATGGGAGATTAATCCTCACTAGAATGAAGAAGTACTATTATGGGGCATCAGGAAAGGCTTTATGCAAAAGAGGAGACTTTAGCTGAGACTTGAGGGAGCCCAGGGAAGTTAGTAAGTGGAGATGAGGAAGGAGAGAGTTACAGGCATAAAGGCATAGCAGGTGAGAATGCCCATATGGGGAGATTTCTACATTCCAGGTTCTGGGTTCTAAAGTCCATCCCAACTCTGAAGTTCCAATTCTAAGGATTCTGTATGTCAAGTCAATCAGTCAATAAGCATTTATTAAGTAGCTACTACAGCATATGCTGAGAAATGCTCAGCTGTGTGGTTGAGTCAGAAAGACTCGACTTAATGAGTTCAATCTGGCCTCAGACACTTACTAGCTGTGTGACCCTGGCCAAGTCACTTAGCCCTGTTTGCCTCAATTTCCTCATCCATGAAATGAGTCGGAGAAGGAAATGGCAAACCACCTCAGTATCTTTGCCAATCGTCAGACATGACTGAAAAATGAATGAACAACAACAACAAAGTGCCTACTATGTGTCAGGCACTGTGTTAAGCACTGGAGATACAAAGAAGTCAAAGACATGTATCACGGATACAGAGCTAAGAGCTATCTCAGAGGACATCTAGTCCAAGCTATTTTACACATGGGGAAACTGAGGGTCACAGAAGTGAAGTTTTCCCAGGTGCAGGACAGGCTTGCATTCCCATGGCTTTTTACTCTCCTTTGCAAAGGTATCAGTCTTTAAAATAGCACCAAGGAAATGGGACATTAGTCTATGCCCTGGTACCTTTACCACTGGCAACATTGGCCACTGTGGTTAAAGAAAGATCTGAAGCATCACAACAGCAGTGGGTGCACCTCCCTCAAAGAGAAGCAGAATTTGAGCTAGGACCTGAATTCCCAACAGCACCTTTGGGTGCAGGGTCTGCTTTACCTCTTTCTTCATGTTGTTATGGGATAATGGTGAAGCCCAACTCGAGTTTGAGTGGAGAGAAATGCCCAGGGATGAGGGTTACTTACAATTGCAATTCAATTTCTAAACAAAAAGCCTCATAAATAATTCATTTCCAGACTCCAGGGGAACTAAGCTCCTAGGGGGTGGGACAGGGACTTGTAAATACAACCAAACCAGGAGTGAAAGCAGACGGAGCAGGAAGGACTCGGAACCCTGCACCTGGGAGAGGCGGATGCGGTGGTTCAAATTCAAAGCTGATTGTCTTTCCGCCTAACTCTTCCCCCACCCCTTCCTTCTCTGTTACCATAGAGGGGACCACCATTTTCCTAGTGCCTCAGGCTCACATCCTAGAGTCATCCTGGACTCCTTTCTCTCACCCACAGATCCAATATGGTGCCCAGGCTGGTCAATTTCACTTCTACAGCATCTGGTTTACATACGTCTCCTATTCTCCTCTGACACCTCCCCCATCCTGGTGTAGACCCGCATCCCCTCTCACCTGGACTATTGCAGGAGCTGCCAAGAAAACTTCAGATGGGGTCAGGACTGAAAAAAAAAATCATCATAATAATAACCTGCATTTCTAGGGTGCTTTAAGATTTGCCAAGACCTTTGCAAACTGACTGAGGAATTAGATTTCTCTTTCGCCTACATGGTTTTCAGATACATGAAGACGATGGTCCTGTTCATGATGTGAGAATGGAGAGAGATCTCAGTAGCCTCTAGTCCACTCAATAAGCATTTATTAAATGCCTACTATGTGCCTGGCACCATATTGAGCTCTGGGGATACAAAGACAGGCAAAGGTCAGTCCCTGACCTCAGGGAGCCCTACATTCTAATTTCAGTTAGTATTTATTAACTACCTCTTATGTTCTAGGCACTGTATTAAGTGTTGGGGATACAAAAAAAGATGTGTCAAGGAGCTCACAATCTAATGGGGGTACAACTTACAAACAAATATATATAAACAAGCTCTAGACAGAACAAACAGGAAATAGGCACTGGAATGAAGAGGGGCTGGGGGAAGGCTTCCTGTAGAAGGCAGGATTTTAGCTGAAATTTAAAGGAAGTCAGGCAGGTCAGTAGTTGGAGTGGAGGAGGGCGTGTGTTCTAGGGATGGGGGCAGCAAGAGATAATGCCCAGAACCAGAGGGAAATGGAGGGTCTTATTTTCGGGACAGCCAGGAGGCCTATCCAGTGTCACTAGATCAAAAAGTACATGCCAGGAAGTAAAGTATAAGAAGGCTGTGAAGGTAGGAGGAAGCAGGTTATGAAGGACTTTGATGACCAAACAAAGCATTTTGTAATTCCCCCGGAGGAGATAGGGAGCCACCGGGGTTTATGTAGTAGGAGGTGACACGGTCAATCTGGGCTTTAGGAAAATCACTTTGGTGGTTGAATGCAGGATGGATTGGAGTGGGGAGACTCTTGACTAGTCCAGGTGCGAAGTGATAAAGGTCTGCACCAGGGTAGAGGCAGTGTCAAAGGAAAGGAGGAGGCATTTCTGAGCGAGGCTGCAGAGGTGAACTTGACAAACCTTGGCACCATATTGAATCTGGGGGGTGACAAAGAGTGAAGAGCACAGGATGACTCCTGGGTAGGGAACCTGAGGGGCTAGGAGGATGGTGCTGCCTTCTACGGTAACAGGGAAGTTAAGGGGGAAAGGTCATGAGTTTTGTTTTGGACACGTTGACTTTCAGATGTCTACTGGACATCCATTTCAAGATGTCTGAAAGGCAGTTGGAAATGCAAAACTGGAGGTCAGCAGAGAGAATGAATCATCAGCAGAGAAATGGTAATTAAATCCATGGGACCTGATGAGATCATCAAGAGAAGTAACACAGATGGAGGAGAGAAGAAGGCCTAGGACAGAACCCTGAGGAAGCGCCAGCATGTGGGTGAAGCTCCCCAGCTGAACTTACAGAGGAGAACACAGATGATTCAAAGGGCGGGTTGGCAGGCAGGGAAGGGCAGATGTCTCCAGAAGTGCTGAAGATCTCAAACTGTTGAGAACACGGGTCCATTGGAGCATTTGAGTAGCTATGTCCCTGTTTTCCAGGGCTAGTGACACTTTTTAGTTTTTAGCCTGACATCACTCACCCTGTATGTAGATGCATCCCCCTCTTCCTTGTCCAAACCATTGACAGTGTGTGAGAGTGGGGCCAAGGGCAGATCTTTGGGGCTTTCTAGTAGAGATCTCTCTTCAAGTTGACACGGCTTAAGGAATGGCTGGTCTTTGGGTGTGGCCATTACACTAGTCTGGATCTGCCCACCTACACTTTTGTCTTCTCCAGACCTCTCTATCAGGTCCTCAAGAATAGGATGAGACACTTTAGCAAAGGCTTTATTTTTAAAAAATTAATAAGCATTTATTTTCTCTCTCTCCACTCCACAAACAAAAAGAAAAACAGAACTTTTGCAACACATAGGCACAATCAAGCAAAACAGATTCCCACAGTGGCCGCGTCTACCAATGTGTCCCTCACTCTAAGCTTGGACTCATCAGTCCTGGAGCTGTGGTTGCCCATTGGGCTGACCAGAGTCCCCACATCTTTCAGAGTGGTTTGGTGTTATTCTATATGTTACTTTCCTGGCTCTGCTCCCTTCACACTGCTTCAGTGCATACCAGCCTTCCCAGGTTTCTCTGAAACCATCCCCTGCATCATTTCTTATGGCCCACTAGTATTGCATCACATTCATAGGCTTCAATCCATTCAGCCATTCCCCAAATCATCCTCCCCCTTCTCCCTGCCTTAGTTTCTAGCCCTTTGCCACTTATCAAATGTTTTGCTAAAATCTAGGCAAACCCGGTCTGTGAAGTTCTCACGCATGCCATTCTCTTCATAATTTCCTTCTCCTGATATCTGTAGAATCTTTCCATTCCAGATCTAGTTGCCACCGTGGTTTCTGGCTTTGTACAAGCTCATCTGAAAGTCCTGCTTGTCGTCTAGGCACTAGTGTTAATTATTGCTTTATTTCTATGATGGTGTCACTTGGCCTGCATCTGATGCTTACCGCTTTCCTGACCATGGGCAGGTCACTGCTTCTGTTTGGCTTAAACAATGAGGAGGCTGGACTTGAGGACCTCTGGGGTCCCTTTAGGCTCCAGGGAGCCTCATCCCTCCTTTCCGAGAAGTCTTGAGAACGCCTCTCAGAACCCTAGAGTTAGGAGCTGCACGGAGCCCCAGCGCAAACACACCCTCTCCATCTTCTCCATCGAGTGACCAGCCGCCCAGCTGATTGGTGACCTTGTATCATCCCTGGCCTGGCCTCATGGCAGCTCACGATCCCACTTGGAGCCACATCCCCTGCAGAAGATGCTGCCCAGGGCCCAGGGGGTAAAGGCAGGGGCTAGTCTTCCGGGTCAGGCAGAATGACACCCTGGAACCCGTTCAGCCCAGACCACAAGGCAGGGCAGCGCAGCCAGAGCGGGTGACGGAGCGTGGCGGCCCACTCCCCTGGGTCGGATGCCTGGGGCTTTCCCATACCAGTCCTTTTCGATTGGCTCATCCGTCTTGGAGTTCGAGTGTCTTGTAGCTTCTCCCTGGCATTCCGGCTGCTTTCCTCCTGCTCTCTGCTGGTGCCTCCGCACTGCGCCCCGAAGCCTGCAAAGGCCTTTTTGCGGAAAGAGTTCAGGGTCCTGAAATGCCGCTTCCTGCATCAAGTTCCTTTTGGACCCAGAGCCTTGTTTTTGATGCTGAAAGTCCCCGTGAGCCTGGTCCTTGAGTCTTCAAGGATTCTGACGTCTACCAGCTGAACAGATGCGTTATGAGGCTCCGAATCGGGTTTCGTTGGTTGGCCGGGCCTTCACCGGCCTTGGACAGTGGCACCCAAACGGGGTCGGGGGTCCATGCCCTCACGGCCAGGGCTTTCCTTTCTGACCCCAAACCCCTGTGAGGGAGGGGTTGTCTCTAACAGAGAGAGCTCTGTCCCTGGACCTCCGGCTGGGAGGTTTATTAAGCTTCCCTGACGCTATCACACTGGGTGATGGGTCCCGGACATTGGGTAGCAGTGCAGGCGGATTGCCCGCCCGTCTGTCTGTCGGGAAGCCTCTTTACTAAAGGCCATTTCCCTCACTGTGACATTTCTTTTTTTTTTGTGGATTTTTTTTGGGGGGTTGGGCAACGGGGGTTAAGTGACTTACCCAGGGTCACACAGCCGATAAGTGTTATGTGTCTGAGGCCGGATTTGAACTCAGGTCCTCCTGAATCCAGGGTCAGTGGTTTATCCACTGCGCCACCTAGCTGCCCTCTCACTGTAACATTTTGAACGCTCTGCTAAGCTCACACTCACACAGGGGACATTCTGCTAAAGCCTCGACGTTTCGGGAAGAGACCTGGCCAGGCCAGTGACCGCTGCTGTCCTCCAGAGTCCATCGAGCCCAAAGCCCTCATTTTCGAGATGAGGAAACAGAGGCCCAATGTCACTAGCCAGGAAGTATCAAAGCCCAGGCTCAGATGCCGGTGACACCAAACCGTGCAGGCCACACATCGGGCCCCTAAGTGCTCTCTGAGTCAGTCCTTTACAAGGGAGACCACGTGTCCTCTGAGCAAGCTTGCACTGAGCAGCCTGAGAGCTGACGGGACCTCAAGGACTGACCATCTGACTCCTCATCCTGCAGAAGAGGAAGGTGAAGGCAGAGAGCAGAAGAGACTTGCAGGAGTTTTGGTGAGTGTTGTTACTCTGGACCAATCCTCTGGGCTGAGTCTGTCTGAAGTATGTCTTCTGGCCTTGTCCGTCCCCTTCTGGCCTGACCAAAATTTTGCTGCCTTGTGTAATTAGTCTGATTTCCGGGAGGTTCCCTCCTCCTCCTCCCCAACCGAGGTCCCAGGAAGGAAAGGGTTTGGGAAGATGAGGTAATAGGAAGGTTAACTGCAGAGATAAGATCTTAATGAGTTTCCTTCCCAGGAGTCTTTGCACTTGCACTTTAAGGGTGGGGGGGAGGAGTTTTCTACCTGCCTGAATTACCTGGATTATTTCTTCTGGGGGTGACTTCAAGGATCAAAATCACAGGGGAAACTTCCAAATCCTCACCTTCCTTTGTGCTCCCTGAGGCCAGGTTAGAGGCAGCTGGGAGATTGAGGGGATTATCCTCCTTTTCATTAGTGTATTACTAATGTCCTCCCACTTGGGTTTAGTCCTTACACTGTCCTGAAAAAACAGACTTGGAATTTGGATCTGTTTGGTTTATCCTTTTTAGTTCTAGGTACAGGTGATGGAGACCCAGGACTCAGGAGTTCAAGCCAAGGGGACCTTGGAGCCAGGATTCAAGGTTGGGTGTGGCTGCCAGCCCCGCAGGGGAGCCTGGAGAAGCCAGTGAGCCAGGACGCAAGGTCAGGGGGGCTTTAGGCTTAGAACTGGGTGGGAACCCCATTTCCCACCCTAGACTTAAGGGGCTTAGGAGACATTACGTCTCCCAGTTTTGGGGGGAGGATGTTTACATATTCTTGACGTATCTTTGCTGTACTTGCTTGTTTCTTAGTTAAATGAAATTGGGATGCTAGGGACTTCTAAAGTTGGGAGAACATAGTCTATGGGGGTCTGAACCAATGGCAGAGATTAGATATTCCCCAAACCCCTTAAGGGTACTGTAGAACCCTGGGGGATGGGTGAAATGTAACTCACGGGGGCTTCGAGAAGGTGGAGAGGGTGTTACTACTACACATAGGATGTCATTGGATTCTCACCACAATACTGCCAAGTGGGTATCGTTATCCCAATTTTTACAGCTGAGGAGGCTGAGACTGAGCAAGGTTACATAGCTAATTAAGTGCCAGAGACAGGATTTGAAGACATTGTACCTGACTGTTTCCCTGCAGAGCACCTGAAGGTAGTAAGTTCTCTGTCATGAGGAGCCTTCAAACAGAGGCTGGCAGATTGATTGCTAAGATTATCGTAAGAGGAAATCCTGTTGCTTGAAGGTAAGAGGATGGTCGAAGGGCTGTGGAGGTTTCCTAGGAGTCTGTGGTTCTTTGAGCCTGCCTTTCACGGACACTGGGACAGGCCTCTAGTCAGACACAGTCAGGAAGCCCGGTGTACATGAAGGCCAGGCCCTGGAACTCTCCTCCAAAGGCTCCTCCTTCCCTCCATGACCCTTTCTGACAGCTTCGGTGTTCCAGGAGAGAGGAGATTGGGGGTGCTCCTCTGGGGAGGCTCCAGCTTTCCTCTTGGCTAGTCCTGCAGATCCAGGGCATCTTATATTGCTAATTAATGCTGGAGAAGAGGATTTCTCCAGGCCCAGGGCTTCTCTTTTCCCATTATAGTCCTCAACCCCCTTCTCTGTCCCCAGGGAAGAGAACTCTCCTGTGGTGGCAGCGGAAGCCGTGCCAGTCGCTCTGAGCCTGATCACACACAGGAAGATCAGAAAGCCCTAAATGTGACCTGTATGCAGATGGTGAAGAAAGGGGAGGGGAGAACTGAGACAATGAGGACTCCTCATTCCCCGCCAGCTGCACCACTCTGGGACTTACCTGGCCTTTTCCAGCACGTCACCTTCCTTGGAAACTGTCATTGGGAAGTCTCCTGAGGTTACAAGATTCAATCCACCTTGGTACTTAAGGGTACCTTCTGCCGGAGGCAGGGCCATGGGCTCCAGAGCCTCCAGCACAGTCTTCCCCCATTCACCACCATCTACACTGCTTTGAGATTTCTTTGGACTTTTCCATCATCTCCCCCGCCTCCAGCTTCCTTTTTTGTGTGTCTTCCCCCATTAGATTGTAAGATCCTTGAGGGCAGGCACTGCCTTTGTTTTTATTTGTATTTGTAACCCTAGTGCTTAGCATGGTGCCTGGCATGTCATTACACTGTTCATTCATTGTCCTCTCAAAGAGAGGATGTCAGGAAGGTGATGCTGTGACTTGCAAGTGAATTAGATTTAAATGAGGCAGGTCTGTGTCAAGTCACCAGCCTCACTCTCTCCTCCAGAGCCATCTAGGTCCAGTGGCCAGATATAGATCAGGACAACTGGAGATGGCCCAGGATTCAGTGAGAGACCCTGGCCTTTTTAAACTAAGGTCTTCCCTAGGTCTGTTTGTCTGAGGCAACACCCATTCAGTGATTAAGGCTAGGTAAGAAATGAGGCAAAGAGACTTAGCTTTTGTCAGCAGTACAATGATCCAGGACAATTTCAAAAGATTCCGGATGGAAAATGCTATCCGCATCCAGACAAAGAACTACGGAGTCTGAATGCAGATTGAAGCATGCTATTTTTTTTCTCATGGTTTTTCCCTTTTGTTCTATCTCTTCTTTTACAACACGACTAATGTGTAAATATGTTTAACATTATTGTACATGTATAGTGTACATCAGACTGCATGCATCTTGGGGAGGGGAGAGGGAAGGGAGAGAAAAATCTGGAACTCAAAATCTTACAAAAATGAATGTTGAAAACTGTCTTTACATGTAATTGGAAAAAAATAAAGTACTATTAAGTGCAAAAAAAAAAAAAGAAATGAGGCAAAGAATGGCCTCTTTTATCTAGTAAAAAACAAACAAAAAACAAAAGCCTGGCACATAATAGGTGCTTAATAAATACTTATTCCCTCACTTCACCCCTCCCCCGCTCTCTGGATAGAACCCTGTCAAAGGATCACTCGGCAAGATTTGTTCTGGTGAGCCTGTGCTGCCTCGATCTTAACCCTGATTCCTTTTTCAGCTCTCCCCTCCTACTCATCTGATAGTGCATTTAAACTCTAAACTCACCAAGCTGGAGTTCCCAGAATTCACCGCCCCTCTGCTTTTTGCATGCTGAGTCCATCCCTCTAATTCCCAGGTTCCAGCCTCCCTCGCAGTGCTGCCGAGACTCCTGGCATCGGGGGTCCAGCCAGCCTCCCTGCAGACTCTTTCAGTTATCTGGCGCGTAGGCCCTCCAGGCCGGGGCCTGTGAGCTCGTTTGGTGTCAATTGCTCTCTCTGTCCAGTCTTCTTTGATTGAACCCTTCCAGTGACAGGGAGCTCAGCGCCTGCCAAGCCGGCCTGCTCCCCTCTTGGATTGCTCTAATGATTGAAAAGCTCTTTCATCTCCTGAGCCAGAAATGGCTTCCCTGGGACTTTCACCCATCGAGTTCGTCCTGCCCTTGGGGCCACGGGCCAGGCTAATCCTCCTTCTCCTTGACACCCATCGAGCACCCAAAAACGAGATCTTCCCCCCAGGTCTTCTCTTCTCTGAGCTAGGTATCTCCATTCCTTCAGAAGTTCCTGATTTGACATGGGCTTCAATTCCCTCTCAACGATGTT
Source organism: Vombatus ursinus (assembly GCF_900497805.2). NCBI lineage: Eukaryota > Metazoa > Chordata > Mammalia > Diprotodontia > Vombatidae > Vombatus > Vombatus ursinus. Next base: position 164,461 of record NW_020944038.1, read on the forward strand.
TGTTCAGCCCTTTTCAGTCTGAAAATCATTCTCCCTGACAAAGAAAATGGAAGCGAATTAGCCACGGAGTGGGCCCGTTTTCTCTTTGTTGTCTGTTCACATCACGCCGTCCATTCCCCTCCCTGCACTCAGTTTTATCTCGTTCCCCTTGCTGCAGACAGAGCCCACGCTGTGTGGTCCTTGGCTCTTCTCACAAGCCTCAGCTCCTTCTAGGATCAGGCCCTCTGCTCGCGCGGAGATCGCCTCGACAGGGACAGCCGGGGCTGGGACCAGAAACAGTTCTGGGCTGTTTGGTTCCCAGGAGGAGCCCACAGTGTCTAAGTGCCCCAGGAAGCTGAGAGTTCATTAGGTGCAACCCCTCCCCAGAGCTGGGGCAACAGCTGGGGGGCTCCTGCCTGCCTTCCCAATGAGTGATGGGGCTTTCTGTGAAGTGGCCCTCATCGCCTGGCCTCAGCATCCTGCGCTGGGCAGAGGGTGGGGGTGGAGTAGGCTCCGAAACCTCAGAGGCTCAGCCCTTTTTCTGGCCCGATCCTTCAGGCAAGGTGGCTAGATCCCTCCATTGGTGATTTAGCCCATGGAGAGCTCCACTTCCTTTTTCCTGCTCTCTTTTGAGTATTACTGGTTTTCTGCCCCTAGACACTATGTCCCTACTGATAAATGAATGTGCTACCAAAATGTAAAACAAGGTTTTCCTCCGACTTTGATGCAGTCTGGGGAGGGCACTCGCCTATCCTCCCACCCATTTGGGCAAGCTTTGGCAAAATGCCAAGAGATTCCTGGCCATTGGAGACGTGGGCGCAGGAGGCATGCTGCGGAAGACTAGTCAGAGCTGTTAGGTGGAGGGCCAGCTGAAGGTGCCCTGATCAGAGGAGAAGGCAGCATCTCAGCAGTGCGGGGCTCAGGCCTAGGGAAAGGAAATGGTGCACTAGCCTTGCAGTCTAAATGAGAGGCAGGACCGTATCCATCTACCCTCTCAGCAGCCCATGGGGGCAGGGAGCCATCGCCAAGTGTGGGGTTTTCATTACTAAGCAACTTTTGGACAAGAAGTATGAGCGCTTGGCGTGGGGGAGCCTGTGGTAATAACTCCCTAATAATGGGTGCCATGTGGAGGGAGAGGCTAGCCTGTGCGGCGAAGGAACATAAAACGTGGTTTGTATTTTCAGCAGTTGGAGAATGAAACAAAACCCGAATATTTGCTGCACCTGTAAAAACATATTTGATCATAACAGCGAGCCTGGCATTCTGAGAGTGGGATTCATATTTCATAACTCGTGTTCAAACAAGAAAAATGATTATAATGTTAAGTATTTCCTGAGTTTATTTTGATGGATGACAGAGTATGCACTGTATCATTCACTCATTAAAACACAGATTGGGGTAATTTAATAAATGAACTTAAGGCACAGATGTTCCAGGCTGTCCGGTCCGAGGAGCAGCGTGTATATTAATCACCTTCTTTATATGTGATCCTCTTTTATATTTTTTAAAGAAACTTTCAGAGCCAAGAATTGATTCGATTTGCATGTTCCAGGACAAGTATTCTGTGTCAGGTACATCTCTGCAGGAGCGGGGTGAGACTAGGCACTCTTGGGAGTGCCAGCGGCTCCTCCCCAGATGCCTGTGTGAGGAGAAGTCTGTGTACCAGAGAGTGCAGGGTGGGCCGTAGGGGACTAGCCACGCCACCGGGGTACTCCTCTCTGTGCCTCAGTTTCTCCACAATGCGCCACATACTTATGTGGGGGTGTGAGCTCAGGCATCATACTCTCGGCTCCAGTCTGTGGCAGGTTCTTCTCTAGCACATCTAAGATTCTCATTTTCACACAGCAAGTTTTCAAGGCAGCTAGCGGTGTAGTGGAGAGAGCTCTGGGCCTGGAGTCAGGAAGACCTGAGTTCAAATCCCAACTCAGACATTTACTGGCTATGTGACCCTAGGTAAGTCATGTCACCACTGTCTGTCTCAGTTCTCCCAACTGTAAAATGGGAGTAATAGCACCTACCTCACAAAGTTGTTGTGAGGATCAAGTAGGATAATACTTGTCAAGCGCTTAGCATAATACCTGGCACATAGTAGGTGCTATATAAATGCTTGTCACTGAACTAGGGGTGTATGGACTGTATCACTGCCCCGCCCCATTTTTTCCAGGCACGCTGAGAGCTCCTGGAGGAAAAGGGGCTCTTTTATTTCCTAGTTCTCACATCAGGCTTGGCCTGAATACTGCTCAATACTCAGAGCTGTCCTGCCCCATGAAGGGAGTTCATATCACCAGCCTTGAGAGAGGGAGGCATTTTCCCTTTGGAAACAGAAATGCCCTCTAAGGGGCTCTGAACAGGGAGGGAGGCAGGCCGAGAAAGCCTGGCTGGGCAGTTCTGCCTTGGCTGGGCCTCCTGGCTCCAGCCCTGGGTGACAGCTCCGGGCCTTCCCTTATGCTCTCTTCTCTGGAAGGTAGAGGCAGCCTGGCCCTGGAGTCAGGAGACACTTGCTCAGATCACATACAGGGAGGGAGCCCTTTCCAGATCTTTGGGGGCCTGCAGGGTGTGTGTCGGCTCCTTTAACAAGCAGAGGGACCAGGCCGAGGGGACGAGTGGGGCCGAAGCCCGAAGGGACCTGAGACTGCTCCTTCTACTACTGCTCACCAGCTGAGTAACCAAAGCCAAAGTCCATTCTCTGAGACTATTTCTGTCTCTAAGTGAGAATCATGATGCACTGGGACCTCCGGAGACCCAGCAGCTTGATGGGCATCCCCTTCACTTCAGAAAACTTGTAAGTCATTTCTCTGAAGCATGTCCTGGGCCCAAGTGGGTAGCCCCAGGTGAAAAGGCCTATCAATAGCATGAAAGGGCTGCGGAGGATGCTGTGGCAGCCTTCTCTGGGCCAGAAACATGAAAACCGTCCAAAGCTGGAGAGCTCAGACCACAGCCATGATGAATGAGAACGCCCAAAGCTTACTGCAAGAGGCAACTGACGGCAGGCTGCTACCTATCCGCAGAATGGCCTGTGTGATTAATGTAGCAAAGATGGGGAATGTCAGCAGCAGCTCCAGATCCCTGCGGCTATATAAGCGTTGAAAGGCTACCATGACTCATCTTTGGTTTACAGAGAAGGCTGAATGACCATCTTTTTATTAATTATTCACTAGCCATAATTAATACAATGATTAATTACCCAGAAATTATGTCTCTCAAACTTTTTATACATCCCACTAGGCTTCCCAGATTGACTGCCCAAGATGAGGGTGGTCATGACACAGAAGATACTCAGATCGAGAGCTCCATGAGGGCAGGGCCTGGTCTCCCTAAGTGCCCAGCACAGCTCAGACCCTATACATCCAAGGCGTGTCTGAGCTGCTCTGGGGGCTCCTCAGCCCTCATCTGGCTGACAGACCCTGAGGGGAAAGCTTTCCAACTTCACCTTTGTTGGGATTCTGGTTTGGGTTTCATTCATCGTGGGTCTCACCTTACTGCTGTTCATTGGTCTACACATTTTTTAACATGAGCTTTTATCAACCCAACAGCTGGGTTCTGGTGTCGGAGCAAAAAGCTCTTTCAGGGGTCATCTTGGATGGGGAGGACAATGAGGATCCCTGGACCCAAATGAAGTCCCCAGTAGCCCCTGGCTGTGGCAATGAGCGGGTCAGTGCCCTCTGCCTCCTGCTGCCCCCTTCACACATAGACAACATGCACACACACACACACACACACACACACACACACACACGCACACATGCACACGCACACACACACGCACGCACACTCACACACGCACACACACGCACACTGTCCGCAGGGATCTGGAACCGCTTCAGACGTTCCCCGTCTTTGCTCCCGCCTCTAGCGGGTACTTCTAAGCCTCATGGAGGGAGCTGCCATCTGGGAGCCGAAGGATCTGGGTTCTAGTTCCACCTTTGAGCCCTCGCTGAGGGGTACCAAGCCAAGGTGTCATCGTCCCCCCAGCTCTCTTTGGGACTTTCCCACCTTGACTGGGTCTGAGGTTTGCCTTTGGGTGGTGACTTTGGCACTGGAGCTCTTTTTTAGGGGCCTTATCAAGAGGGGCCCATAAATAGGAGCACTGGCCAGTGAGGATCCTTAATGCCAGGGCAGATTTGGCCTTGCCCTTTCTAGTGGGTTAGCCTATGGGCAGGGGGCCCTGAGGGGGTGCTACGTTGAGGTGATACTGGCAGTTAGTGACTGACTCAGACCTGGGGGCACCCCGGTGCCAGGGGACAGCTTTGGGCCCAGAGACAGGTGGCCTGGCTTCTCAGCCTGGCTCTCTCACTACCTCTGCCTGTGACTGGGCCAAGGGCTTTCCTCTCTCTGGCCTTGTACTGACTAAAATAAGGGAACTTTAATCTATTGATTATCTAATTACTCTATTGATTGTCTTTAATGTATTAAGATAAGGGAGTTTGACTGCTGTCATTTTCACGAGCAGCCTTCCAATCCAATCCAATAAGCATTTATTAAGCTCCTACTGCATATGTGCCAGGCACTGTGATAACTCTCAGGTGACCAGCCCTCCATAGCTCTTTGCTTCACTGCCTCTGAGAGCTGGGAAGGGGGTAGAGAAGCTGCCTGTCTCTCACCTGACCTTGATGACTCTGACCCCATGGCCACCTCTGTCTCTTTGTGCTTCTCTTTCCGGATGGGCTAGCAGGTGTTCTGGAATTGACCAGGCAACCTTGGAGTTTGGGAGACCCAGATATCCTGTAGTAGAAGTAGTAGAAACGTCCACTGGACATTAGTGTGAGGGTTGTGGAAAACCTGGATCAGAGAGAGACACAAGGACAGTGAGAAACTCCACAGAAAGGCCACGATGACTTCTCAGGACAGAGAGATGTGTCTGCTGGGCTCTAAAGACACCAACCCTCAGGCACACCAAGAGCTCAGTCTCAGCTTCCCAAGGGCATGTGTGCGCCACTCCCCTCACACTCTCAGTTTATGCCACTCTCCCCACTGCCAGATGTTGTGTCTCCTGGTGGGACAGCGTGCCCCAGGTGTGGGGGTGGAGCATCCCCTCGCCCCCAGGACAGCTGGTGCAGGCTCAGACTGCTATGCTGGTGTAGAGGCTTGACATGGTCATGATGGGAGGTGCAACTCTTCAGACACTGGCTCGATGTCGTCATTTCTGTCCTTGCTACACTTTCTTAGCAAAGATCTTCCTTCGATGCCTTTTCTAGAAGCCAATCCAGTCTGGCTGGTTGATGGTTAATGGGGAGCACATCACTGGGAGTCCAAGAGCCAGTGTCAGGAGCCGTGGCCCACAGAGTTACTCCAAGAAGGTAGCCGCTGTCCCCCCTCCCCCCCACTGGGGATCCAGCCCTAAAGTCTACGTCCAGGTGCATCTCTGCTAGTCACAAGCCATCTCGTGGTGGCCACTGTCTTACCAATGTTCCCGCCATCTCTATAAAAACAATTCCTCTTCATTGTCAGCATCAGAAATGGTTTCCTTCAGTGGAAACCGAGGCAGAGCGAGGCTTGACTTGAGAGTCAGAAGATATGGGCGAGTAGTTTTCCCTGTTAAAAAAAAAGAAAAAAAAAAAGAGAAAAAAATTGGGACAGCTAGGGGGCGCAGTGGATAGAACACCAACCCTGAAGTCAGGAGGACCTGAGTTCAAATCCCATCTCAGACCAAACACTTGACACTTACTAGCTGTGTGACCCTGGGCAAGTCACTTAACTCCAATTGCCAAGAAAAAAGAAAAGAAAAGAAAAAAAAAGAGTGAACAGTATTCCCTGTCTGTGCCTCAGTTTCCTCATTTGTAAGATGGAAATAGTAATCCATGTACTTCCTACCTCACGAGCTATTTTGAGGGAAACACTGTGAGCACAAAGTTGGAATCCTTGTTTCTCACCTCTGAAAGATGAAATGATGAAATCAAGCCCAAGTATGAAGACATCAGTCTCCCATCTCAACTTTATCAGGCCTCATTGCTGGGCTGGCTCCAGCTGTCCTGGAAGCCTATGGGATACTCCACCTGTAGCATCCTTCCCCTTTCTTCTACCCTTGACACTCCCTGGATGCTCTTCACCAGCTGTCCCCAGTCAGGTCCATGAGTTTACATAGAGGAGGTTAGTTAATGTGCTCAGGGCCCTGTAGAGAGTATGGCGGCCCTGGGAGGCCTGAATGCCAGGCCCCTTCTGGGAAGTGGAGTGCCTCTTCTGTAATTAATTCTTTTGACCATCAGCAGATTCAGAGCAGAAGGGACCTACTGGACCTTTGTCTGATTACACAGAGCCTGGCAATGGAACAGAGCTTTGTAGTTCTTCCATTGGGAACAGATCTGGCTCCCCAGGACACGTGCAGAGGCTCCACACCCCCCACATTTGCTCAGCCAGCCCAGGGAAGGACCCAATTCAGGGCAACCCAGTCTTGTCATGTGGTTATCGAGCTGGGTGGCCCATGGAAGAATCCATCCAGAGAGAGCTTCTCTGTACTTGGCTTGGGGTTCCGGAGGAACCGGTGCCTGAGCTGGGGTGGGTGAGCCTTTGTGCTCAGAGACAGGGTCCTGGATGCAGAGTTTGGGAGGTGAGTGGAGGGAGGATGGCATCTCCCCAGCATTTATGAAAGTCTGGCCTCAGGCAGGAGCCGAAGGGCCAGAGGGTGGAGCTAGAATTAAGGCTGAAATCTCTTCCTCATGGACCTCCCATGGACTCTGCAAGGGCAGCTGTTACAAATATTGTGCTGGTTTAAAGTGTGGGTACCTCGAGTCAAACAACAGTCCTAGCCCTATCTTTAGACTTTGGGCCTGCCTTGCCCCTCCCCTCCCCCTTTAATGGATGCCTGATTTTCTTTCCTAGGGCCCAGAGAGCTTCCATCCATATCTTGGCCTCCTGAGTAAAGGGAGCCCAGCAAGGCCAGTCTTGGGACCCGGGGGGAAGCAGAGACCCCAGACATTCTCACTGGGGACACACAAGGTTCTGCTGCCTTGGGAATGTGAGCACAGATTTTGCTATTTCTACTGCAGCAGCTATTCCTGTTTCATGCTAGGCAGGCTTAGGCTGTTTAGCCCCACCATGTACTCTCCCTGAAGAAGGAACCTTCAGCTCCCCCAGTCTTATCTGCCTGGCCAGAGTTCTGCCTGGCCTACTGCCCGGGGACACCTGCTTCACCCCACCCCTGCCTCAGGGGTGGGCCAGGTCTTGGTTATTCCAAAGGCCAAGGCCCCTCCAGACACACACTTCACAGGATAAAGCTCAGTGGGTAGTGGTCTGAGAAGAATAGGGAGAAATTCAATTCACTAGTGGAATTTGGAACAATGCTCCTGGCTTTGGGAAGCCTCGGGCTTCTAGGGAAGTGGATTCCAAGGTCGCATTCCTTGCCTGTAGTCATGGCAGGAGCTTGGGGAGTTTCAGCAAAATTGGGATGTAAGAAAAGTTTGCCATACAGTTCCCAGGTGCTCCCCCTCCTGGCAGGCCTCGAAGGCCCCCATGATTTCAAAGTGACCTTCTTGCCCCCTCCTTCCAGCCCTGCTGGGGCATCATACTCTGCCCCACACATTTAGGGTTTCACAAGTGCCTGTTGGCTGCTTGGCCTGTGTTCTCATAGGTGTAGGGTGCTCACTGCACGAGGGTATAGTGAGTGTAAGGATACTTTTCTGGGTGGTCCAGATTTGTGCTTTTTCTCTCCCTTATATTCTGAGACAGCTGCCTGGGGCACCAAAATGGTGCTCCAGAAAGAGAAACTTTCTCAGGGTAACATGCCAGGAGAGGTTAGAGGCAGGACTTGAACCCAGACCTTCCTAACTCAGAGGCCAGCTCTTTATTCGCCTCACTAATGCCTTCCCAGCTTTTTGTCGCACTCAGACAATCTCGAGTGTGAACCTCCAGTAGTGGTTAGTTTTCTCCTGAGCTGTGTTACTGTGGGGCACGCTCTGGAACCCCCTTCCTGATCCCTACTCCCTCTGACAAATTGGGCCCCAGAGGTAGTGGCTCCTTTTTCCTCTCAGGGTCTAGTGGTAGCCCCGAGGTGGTGGGTCTTGTCTTTTCTAGCTCCATAGTTCAGGGGCCCCATCGCTGCCCTGGCTTTCTTCCCAGCTCCCACAACCACCGGGTGATCTCAGTCAATCCGCCAGGTCCACTGAGCTTCTAGAAAGGGCCATTTACCAAAGAGGCCCAGCACCCAATTTGGTCACACGTGCTCCCACAGGGATGCACTGTGTCCACTGGAAAGTGGACCTACTATGAGTGAGCACAAGAAGTGAAGAAGTGACTCTCCTCTCCTGGTTCCTGGGAGAAACCGTACCTGGTGGGGGCTCGCCTAACTCCCAGTCAGCCTGAAGCTGCCAGCCGGAGGATCCAGTGCAGCTGCTGGTGACTTGCCTTAAACCGTCAAGGATCCAGACCAAGGGTGGGGTACCTGCTGCCTCAAGTCCCCACGTGGCCCTCTAGGTCCACGGCCTTTTGACAGAGTCCAAGTTTTATAGAACAAATCCTTTTATTAAGGCAATTTGTTTGGTGAAGTTTGGATTCAAAGGGCAGCGTTTGAGGACCTAGCAGGCCTTATGTGGCCTTGAGGCCACAGGTTCCCCACCCCTGGTCTAGACTGACTTCACCCTTAGCTTTCAGCCCAGAGGCCTCAGCAAATCTACAGGACTGAATCCTACTGGCTGAGTCCAAATCCAGCCGCAAACACTTGTGTGACCTTGGGTAAGTCTCTTAAACTCTGTCTTCCTCAGTTTTTTTCAGCTGTAAAAAGAGGATAATAATAATGCCTACCTCCCAAGGTTGTTTTGAGGATCAAATGAGGTAATATTTGTAAAATGCAGCTAGATGGGGGCAGGTAGGTGGTGCAGTGGGGGGAATGCCAGGTCTGGAGGCAGGAAAGCTCATCACCCTGAGTTCAAATCTGGCCTCAGACACTTACTAGCTGTGTGACCCTGGGCAAGTCACTTAACCTTGGTTGCCTCAGTTTCCTTATCTGTAAGATGAGCTGGAGAAAGAAATAGCAAACTCTTCCAGCATCTCTACCGAGAAAACTCCAAAAGGGGTTATGAAGAGTCAGTCAAGACTGAAAACAACTGAACAACTTAGCATAGTGCCGGTCATATAATAGTACTTAATAAATGCTTGTTCGCTTCCTCCCTCCCTCCCTTCTTTCCTTCCTCTCTTCTTTCTTTCCCTCCTTCCTTCCTTCTTCCCCTCTGTCCTTTCCTCCCTTTCCAGGAGGAGAAAGTAAGGCCAGGGACCTTGCACAGTCCTCCCCCACTCAAATCAAAATCAATTCCAAGTCATGCCATCGTCTCCCTGATGTCATGGTCCTCTTGGGGAATGAAGGACAAACACAACAACAATCCCCCCTCCCTTCTTCCTTCCTTCTTTCTTTCCTTTCTTCCCCTTGGCAAAGTCCATAGTACCAAATCCTAGCTGATTCTTTAGTAACTTTAGACAGGTTCAGCATGTTCATGCTCCATGGGAAGGATTAGAGTGAGTACCCAACTCTCCTGTGGACCTAGTGCCGGTTCTGTTGTCGCATTTGGTACTCACTGGAGCCCAGAGTAGAGGGGCCCCATGGTGGAGGAAAGGAAAAAGGGCCCCTCACTCCTGGAACCAGTAAGCCAGGGTTGTGCCACGAAACTCAGCTAAATTCATTTGGTTTCTCAATGGAAGGGTGAAGGGAGACCTCCATTCTGCCCCAGGTCCCCAATCCCAGTGGGCAGAGCCCTGCAGTCTCAAGGAACTTGGGGAGGGACCAGGATTTCTCTCCAAGAAGAGTCTGGTCTTTTTTTCTTTCCTTCTTTTCTGTGCTCTGTTGTTGAAGTTGAGGAAGTCCTCATGCAAGCTCCAGGACAGGCAGCACCTGATTTGCAAGGGTAGGGTGTGTGTTAAATGTCTCACACAGCATTTGGAAGGACCACAGAATGTGAATTAGGGCTTATGATCATGGACTCCACCACACGGACTCTTCCTGAGGCCCTTTCTTGGGAGATATCCAAAAAAGAAAGTGTTCAAGCCCATCTGAGAGCCCAGAGAACCGTTCCAAATGCCGCAGGGCCGATTTGCCAAGGACAGTAGACTCCTCCAAAGGGGCCAATGAGGGTCCAGGCTTGGGATCAAGCAGGTAGAGTAAGTGAGCTTGCCTCCAGGAGGCTGTGATGATGGGAACTGGAGGGGGGCTCCACGTGACCGCCTGTGCAGCACCATCTGACCGTGTCCTGTCTGCTTACTGCACCCCCAGAGAAAGCGTCTGGTTGGCTATTGAGTCAGAGATGGGATGCAGACTGAGGCCCCAGCTAAGAAACGTGCTTCTTTTCCTTTAGGTTGGCCAGGATGAGGACTAGCGGAGTCTGGCCAGCCCAGAACACTGGGTCTCCTAGGCAAGCCTGGGCCTAAGATGGCGGCATCTCTTGGTGTCTCTTTTCCTGTGGCCTTGGCAGACTTGGAAAGGCCAGAGAAGGAGAGCCTCAGTGACAGGGCCAAGCCCTGGTTGGGTGGTTGTGGGGGAGGCTGTGCTTGATCCCAGCCAGCAGCACATTGACCCAGCCATGGGGATATCAGTCCCACAAGCAAAGGGGCAACTCTGTCCTTTGGCTATTTTATCACTTTTGGAAGTGATGTTAGTGGAGATGAAGGCTTTGTGAAGCTGGAGCTGGCTCTTCCCAGGGACTGAGGTGGTGGAAGGGAGGGTGTGCCCCCGGTTCTGAAGGTTGGGTTCATGTGAGGGACTGTCTGATGTTGGCAGTTGCCAGTTGGGCGCTGTGGCAAGATTAGGGTAAGATCTGGGTATTTTTGGAAGTCGAGGCAGGGGCTGTGGTAGGCAGAGTAGTGGTGAACTGGGATGGGCTGGGTACGGAGAAGCCCTGAGGCAGTGGGCAGTGCTATGTGAGATAAGCTGGGTGCAAGGAAGTAGCCGGAGCTTGTGCTCCTGAGGCAAGGGGCGTTGCCACGTGGGAGTGGGACGGCAGAGGGCGAGTTCCCTTTGCTTAGTCCCCTCCCTATATGCAACGTCAACCCCAGACGCCTCCATCTTGTGACCTTCCTGACTTCCTGGGTCCCTTTGTGTAGCATGGACCCCAGAGGCCTCCTTCCTGACTTCCTAGGTCACGTACTCTGTCTATGCACTAATCCCAGACGCCTCCTTCCTGTATCCGATCCTAGCCTCCTATGTCACTCCCTCCCCCTTGGTGTGCTAAACTCAGACAACCCCTTCCGGTATCTGACCCTACAATCATTGGCTAGTAAGCGGGCTGGGGAGGAGGGGCTAAGTAGGTACTTAGGAACGAGCGTGGTCAGAGCGCGCTCTCTCTCTTGGCTCCTGCTCTGTTGCTCTGGCCTTGCTGCTTGGGCTTGCTGTGATGGCTTGCTGTGATGGCCTCTGAATAAAGCTCTGGTGTTGGCGCCTCCCGATGGCTCTTCTCTGTGTGTTTATCCGGCTGAGGACCAAAGACTCGAGAGTGAGTGTGACTCTGGCAGCCTGCTCCTTATAGGAGGAGAAGGTCGGCGCGGCAGGTACAGGTTCATATTTCTGTTCTTGGTAAAAATATCCCGTTGATGTTAATTGGTAAATCAACACTGAAGAGCTATTAACTGGTGGTTGATATTGGGGGCAACACACCAGAATGGGGAAGTGAGCACCTAACATTAGAGAAAACTCTGCATTTGTTAGGGTTACTCCTAGAACCTGAGGGAAAGATGTAGCCAGGACACCTTGGGGGGACCAAGCCTGCTAGGGCCTGAGTGGGAATAAGGATAAAGATCCCCAGAGCTTCATATGGGCTTAAACTACCATGTTCTGTGCTGGTGGGGGGTCTCAGATACATACTCTATTCCACCAACCTTTCTCTTCTATAACCACTACCAAACAGTTCTGATGATTAATATCTTAATGTTTTGGAGGCTATAGAGTGAGATCTGGTTCCCTAGTCAGTCAGTTCCCAAAATGGAGGTTCTGTTTGGTAGTTTGATGGGTGTTTGCCCTGAAGCTGGGGGTTTATATGGATTGTCATTTTTATTACGTTGGCACTGCCCAACCATGAACATTTAATATCTCTCCAATTATATAAGTCTATTTTGCTTTCTGTAAAGAGTGTTTTGTGTTCCTATAACTCATAAAGAGTGGAATTGTGTTCACAGAATTCCTCTGTGTGTGTTGGTAGGTGGACTCCCAGATAGTTTTATGTAGCCTGCAGTTATTTTGAAAAGGATTTCTTTTTCTAGCTCTTTTTGCTGGGTTTGGTTAGTTACAGAAAGGTGGATAATTTGAGGGTTTATTTGATAGCCTGCTACTTTGCTGAAGTGACTATTTCACTTTGTAGAATCTTCAGGGTCCTCGAAGCCAACCATCATCTGTCTTCCACAAAAGCCAGCGTTTCACTGTCTCCATCTGACGCTTGCTCCTCATCCATTTTCCCCCTTTGTTTTGTTGCTACAGCTAGAAAAGCGTTTTGAGAACAGTATCAGATAATAGAGATCATGGTGGACATTCTTAATCTTGTTGGGAAAGTCTCTTGCATTTCTCCATTACAGGTGATGCTAGCTCTTTGTTATAGCTAGATAATGCTTGCTAAATTAGGAAACCATTCATTCATTCCTATTAAAGAGTTGGGGAAAAAAGGGAGTATTGTATTCTGTCAAAAAGACTTTTCTGCATCTGTTGATATAATCATGCAAAATTTTATTGTTTGTTATTAATATAGTTTATTAATGTTTATTTTGTCGTTGTTCAGTCAAGTCTGACTCTCCATCACCCTATTTGGGGTTTTCTTGGCAAAGATACTGGAATGGTTTACCATTTTCTTCTCCAGCTCATTTTAAAGATGAGGAGCTGAATCTAAGAGGGTTACATGACTTGCCCAGGGTCACACAACTAATAAGTGTTGGAGGCAGAATTTGACTCAGTCATCACTTTCTTTGATGAAATTTCTATTGTCTGTCTTATTTGTCCTTTGACCTATCTTTTCTTTCTTTCTTTCTTTTCTTTTTTCTTTTTTGGAGGCAATTGGGGTTAAGTAATTTTCCCAGGGTCACACAACCAGTAAGTGTCTGAGGTTGAATATGAACTCAGGTCCTCCTGACTCCTGGGAGGCACTCTATCCACTGCTTTGACCTACCTTTCCTTTAGAATGAGGTAATTTATTTTCTGGGCCAGCTTGGTGGCGAAGTGGATAGAGTGCCTACCTAGAGTCAAGGGGACTTGAGTTCTGGCCTCAGACACTAGCTGCATGACTCTGGGAAAGTCACTTCACTCTGTCTCAGTTTGCTCACCTGTCAAATGAGCTGGAGGAGGAAAAGGCAAACCGCTCCAGTATCTTTGCCAAGAGTTAGACAAGTCTGAACAACAACACAGCTGGGGGTGGGGATCCTCCCTCGCTGCCTCAAGTCTCTCCCATTCTGGTCCAGCCTCCATTCAGCCACTGAAGTGATTTCCTGAAGCAGGGCTGATCTGGTCAGTAAACTCCCTTCATCACCTGCCCTCTCCCACGTTTGCAGTCTCCTTTCACCTCACCACCCAACATGCACTCTTTGATCCAGTGACCTGTCCTTCTGGCTGTCCCAGGAACAAGCCCCCCTGTATCCTGACCTGCATCTTTACCACTGTCCCCAGTGTCTGGGATGAAGTCCCTCGTCCCCTCCTCCTGCATGCCTCCCTGCTTTCCTTAAGACTCACCTAAAATCTCTTCTTTCACAGACCTTTCTGATACCCCTCAAGTGCTAGAGCCTTCTCTTCTGGGATCTCCCATCTGTGCCTATATACACACACATCTTGTCTGGATCTAGCTGTCAGCATGTTGTCCCCCCCATTCAGACCCAGACTTCCTTGAGGTAAGGGATAGTGTTTCTGCTTTAGTACAGTGTCTGGCATATAGTAAGTGCTAAAATGCTTATTCACTGACTGCTATATCTATTCAAGAGGTAGGTATTGCTGGACTCCCTCAGAAGGGTGTCCACCAGTCTGGGTGACGGCTATTGTCCAGTTGGCCACTCACTGCCTGGAGAGCTCAGGCCAGACTCGGGCAGATGCCCATGGAATAGCCCTGTGCCCTCGGGGCAGGGTTGGTGAGTGACTGATATTATTGGTCCCATTTTACAGGGGGGAAAGCTTACCCCAAGAGCAAATGATGGCTATAAGGAGTCTCTTTCAGCTCTAAACTGGGATTTTCCCTATTGTTCCCAGCTCCCTATCTGCTGCTGAATTATTCATGTGAGCTTTTGCAAGCAGAGGCTCTTGGCTGTCTCTAGTCTAATCATACAAGACCCTCTGGACTTGGTTTCCTGAACAAACGAACACAGAGATAGAGGCATTCCTCCGAAAACTGTTTCAGACACTTGAGTACGTTATTGAAAATCATGCCGTTCTGTGGGGAGATTCATTATCCTTGACAGCCTGAGCGGGCCCCGCCGTGGCTTTGGGAAGAGATCACGGAAGAAATGCAATGAAATAATGTTCCCCTGATTGTGGGCTCCCTCTCTCCGCGCTTGCATCACCCGCAGAGGGGGAAGGTCTGTTTGTGATTCCCAATGAACCTTGCCCCTCCCCACCCCCTAGCCACCCTTCCAGGGTCCTCTCCTCAGAGCTAGCTGCACGTGGTTCCCAGGGAGGGGGAGGGGAGCCTGCCGCTGGGGCAGCAAACCCCCCTGGGGTTTTTCCCGTTGGGTGGGACCCCCTCTGCTCTCAGAGCTGGAGCTGTGGGATCTTAGGGGCAGAGATCCTGGCGCCCCCAGGGCTGCCCTCTTCTAGTGGATGCTTCCTTGTTGGAGTGGCTGTGAGGCTGGCCCTGGCCTGTCCTGCCGCACCAGCAGGACCATGTGGGAGAGAAAACCAGAGACTGCAGGGAGTGTCCCCTTGGGGGACACCCCAGACCCTTTCTCTGGGTGGAGCTGAGTTACCTCCCTCCCAAGAGGAGCTGCCTCCCGCTGTGTTCGCTTCTCTCCTCTCCTAGGAAGAGCGTCTCTGGCGTCTGGTTTGTTACCAGTTTGGATACACGGGCTTCTCAGATATTCACTGAGTGGTCATCGTGGAACAATTAGGTGGGGAAGGTTCAAGCCTTGGATGTAAAGCTTGGGGTCACCGAGCTCCCCCCCAAATAACAAAGCGATCCATTTAGATGGAGCTGATCATCTCCCCTAGACAAGCAATATTCAAGGGAGCAGATAGAGATCCTTCTATGGGGCACCCTGTCTCTGAGATGAGCCGAGTGGAGGCCTCTGGCCCAACCTCAAGCTTCTCTCCTGGCAGGAATGAGTTTCCCTTGGAGAAGGGCCTAGAGATGTCTCTTCTGCCTTCCTTTGAGCCCCACCCAAAGACAGCCCCTCAGCACAGGTGCTCTCCCTCTCCACCTGGAACTCACCACCTTCTCTACTACTACCCATAGGGGCTATTTGATTTCTGTCTTTCTAATCTTGCCCCTCACTACAACCCTAGGAAGTAGGAGCTATTATTGCACCAATTTTGCAGATGAGGAAACTTGAGGAAGGCAGAGGTTAAATGACTCCAGGGTCACACAGCTAGGAAGTGTCTGAGGACAAATTTGAACTCAGATCCCCCTGACACCAGGTCCAGCACTCTATCCACTTCGCTGCCTAGCAACCTCTAATACAAAATCCCACTGTCATTATTGCTTGGTTTTTTTGTTTTCCTCCCCAATTATTTGATTTGGTAGGAAGCAAAACACTTGGCTAAAGTTTCTCTTCATCCAGGACTTTCCAATGCATATGTCAAAATCTTCCCAGATTCCTTGAGAAGACAGAACCAAGGAGATCTGTGATTGTTAAGACAAGGTGAATCATGATCCAGATGGGAAGAGAAGGTACTTACCCTGGGCAGTGGGGGTGGGCCAATCCCCCTACCCCCTCCATGGGAGAACTCTCGTCCTCCCAGCCTCTGGTCACCGCTTGGTGTCCACTGCAGAGTCCAACGTGAAGAGACATTTCCTATGGCTGGTGAGCCCCCCACCTCTCTTAGGGTCCCCCTGGCCTCTAGGACAAAATGAAAGCTCCTCCCTCTACACTCAATGCCCTCCACAATCTGGCTCCAGCCCTTCCCTCTCTGGCCTTTCCTAATGGCTCCTCTCTCCCTTATAACAAAAGCCTGGTGGGGTCTGCAGTCAGAGAGCTCACTTCTGATGCTTCCTGCTTGTGCAGCCCTGCCCACAAGACCTCAACATCCTCATCTGTAAAATGGACTGGATTGTATCCAATGTTTCATCTGGTTGTAAATCCCAAAATCCTCTTGGCTCTTGGCCAGAGAGGGGGCAGCTTATCCTCCAGGCTGATTGCAGCCCCCTCTGCCTCACCCACTGCACATTCTGTTCTGTTTCCTATCCCACCTCAGGTCTTGACACATGCTGAGGACCAGCCTCTTCCTCACTTCAGCCAATGGACCGTAACCTCCTTGAGGGCAGGAATGTTTCACTTTGATCTCTGTATTCCCAAGCACCTAGCCCAGTGCCTGGTAACTAGTAGCTGCTTAATGAATGCTGGCTGACTGATGGGCAGATGGATTTGTGACACCCATTCATTTCATCGATCCCAGGAACGTTGCAGATGACATCCATAAGGAGTCCAGAATCTGGCCTAATCATTCAAACGAGAACCACCAAGTGGATGAAGAATGCCATTGTCTGGGCTGTGACCAGAGGTTCTGTGGCTAGCCTGTTGAGTTTGTCTCCCTGCAGACAGAGCTCTGACAGGTGCTGGAAATGGACACTCTGGATGGTCCAGGATTGGGCTGGTGGAGAACAGGCCACATTACCTTTGGGGAACTGGAAATCTCCTGTGATGCTCCCCAAAATTCTCTATGATGAAGTCCTTCTTTTTAATATGCTTACCCTGCCAGTGTGGTTATCAGACGCAAGAGAATTCTCCAGAGAATTAGCAATGATTAGCTCCCAGAGAGCAAGACTGAGTCCCAGGTAGGTGTGCAAAGGAAAAAGAAGAGGAGCTGAGCCGAGGCTCCCCTGCCATTGGGTGGATTCCCTGGGGTGGTGAGTCCCTCAGCTCCTGCCCTTATCGGATTTATTGTCTGATGCCAGGAGCACAGAGAAGTCTCGTGGGGGGAGGGGCAGAGGATAACCAGGCAGGAAGCTCTTGAAAGACTTCAGGGAAGGGTCAGGGGCGGGACTGAGTGGCGTGTGTCCCAGCCAGATGGAGACAGGGATGCTGAGCCTCTGTGTGCATCCATCCTTTCAGACTCATCTTCCTGAGTTCAAATGTTGCCTTAGTAACTGTGTGACTCTGGGCAAGTCACTTCACCCTGTTTGCCTCAGTTTCCTCATATGTAAAATGAGCTGGAGAAGGAAATGGCAAACCACTCTGTATCTTTGCTAAGAAAACCCCCCATGGGGTCACGGAGAGTGGACTGAACCACAGCTTGGACAACCCTTTCAGCCTTCGAGGGGCACGGGAGTGGGGGGACACGGGGAGGGGCCAGCACTGTCGAAGAGAAGAGACCTGAGTTCAGTGTGGACAGAGTCAATGACTTCTGGACTTAGAGATCCCTTGGACCCCTGAGGTCTGGCCTTCTGTGACTGGCTGGTGCCCCCAGAGCCTCCCGTGGAAGGAGGTCCTGCTGTCAGCGCTCTGCTCCCCAGGCCTGTCTCCCCCAGGCCCCCGCCTGGCACCTTCTCTGCTCTCCCCCTTTTCAGCTCACTTCTCCTACAGAATGTAAGCCCCTGGAGGTGAGGGCCATGCTCTCCACATCTCAGCTCTTGGCACAGGGCCCCGAACACGGCCCTTCACAAATACTTAACTGACTGACTGACTGCTGATGGGCAGGGCAGTGTCCACAGGCCTGAGATCTTGCGTGTCCGATAAGTGGCCGCAGGCCAGCCGCTACTCGACCTCTCTCTGTTACCTGGGCTCTCTCAGGCTTTCCCACAGAGGGTTGGGTGTCGTTCCCCGACTAGACTGGGAGCTCCTTGAGGGCAGGCACTGGCTTTGTCTTTCTTTGTAACCCCAGCACTTAGCATGGGTCTGGCGCACAGTAGGTGCTTAATAAATGCTTACTAATTGACCGCACATGATCTCATGAGGGCCCAGTCCTCTTCTCCGTGTTGCGTGGCTGTTAATTGGACCTTGGCATCCTGCATCATCCCCAAAGTGTTAGAAGGGACCAATGCCCATGGGCAGCCTGGTGGGCAGGGAGGCCCAGGGAGGCTTTGGCCTCTACAAAGGTCAGTGAGGGTGACTGCAGGACAGCAGGATGCCCAGGGGCAGCTTCCAGTCAGTGGGGGGCCAGGAGCTGATGCCAGGCTCCAAGGCCTGCACAGAGAGGGTTTCCTGAGCCTTTGCCCTCAGGGCAGCCTGGCGCTGGGAGCAGCTCAGGCTTTGTGGGCAGCTGACAGGCTCTGGTTTCAGCAGGGGCTGAAAGCCTCACACTGGCTTGGGCCCAGAAATGCCTCAGTTCTCAAAAATGTCCACTTGTTTGCCTTTGGCCCAGCTTTGTTTTTCTTGCTGAAATCTGTGTGGAACAGGAGAGCAGGATGCCCGAGGCGGGCGGCTGGGGCTGCTTGAGGTCTGAGCGATTTGGCTGGCTCCGAGTTCCTGACTTTGCAGACCTCGGCTTTATCTCGTCCAAAGAGTAATACGAGAAGTGTTTACAGAGCTTATCTCCCTGAGCTGATTGGACCCTGCTCAGTGCGGGAAGGGAAGGAAGCTGAGCTGAGATTGTGCAGGGGTGCCTCCGGGAGCTTGGGGGCTGGCCAGCCCAGGGTCCAGCAGCCTGGCCCAGAGAGGGTCTCCTGGGCCGCCTCCCTCCGCAGTGAGGGCACTGCACTGCGCCCCGGGCAGACCCCCACCCATACCCCATGGTGCTCCTCTGATCTTCTTTCTGCCTGGCGAGTGGGCTCAGAGACCAGAGAGGCACTGGGGCAGCCGGGCGGCTCAGCAAGTACAGCTTGGGCCTCGAAATCAGGAAAACCTGAACTCAGATCCTCCTTCAGACACGTGGTAGCCTCGAGGTCCTTAGCAAGTCACCTGACTTCATACCTCAGTTTCCTTATCTGTAAGATGAGGAGAATCACAGCCCCTCCCTTCCAGGGTGGCTGGCTGTGAGGACTCAGTTGAGATTACCGAAGGGAAGTACTTTCTAGGCCTTACAATGCTCTAGGTAAGTAGTAGCTGCCGCGGGGGCGGTGGTCTGGCCCAGAGTCCTCATTGGACCTGGGGGAGCCTGAAACCCAGGGAGAACCGGGCCTGACCAGCTTTACAAGGCTTCTGGGGGAGACCGGGAGCTCCCCAAAGCCTGGTCTATTTATTCAAGCTCAGGAACGTGTCAGGGACTGCTCTGTGAGCAGGAAGACAAAGAGGGGACAGCCCCTGCCTGCCCTCCGGGGGCTTCTGTTCTGTTGGGGGGATGCAGAGCACTTAGGTCAGCGCAGGAAAGGTACGGTCGCTAGCTTCCCTGCTCTTATCCACGCAGCATTACAGCTTTTCAGAGGACAGCATCCTTCTCTGGCTGCTGAGACAGATGGAAATAGAGACAGGGGAAGGGGAAGGAAGGACTAATCACTTATTATGTGCCTACTGTGTGCCAGGCGCTCTGCTCAGTGCTATATAAAGATCCTCACAATAACCCTTCCAGGTAGGTGCTGTTATCCCATTTTACAGATGAAGAAATGAGGCAGGCAAGTTAAGTGGCTTACCCAGGGTCTCACAGCTAGTCAGAATCTGAGGGTGGGGTCCTTTCTGAGACAGAATCCATAGTATCTGAAGGCATGTGAGGAATTCAGCTTTTTGTTTTTTTAAGTGTTGCCTGATGTCATCAGTGTGACAAACTCTCTTGCTTCTGATGGACTGGGCCATTCTCTGCCTCTCCCAGCATGAGAGAAGTGCCCTCCCCCCTCTCTGAGCTTAGTACCAGGTTCTAAACTCAGTTAATGTGGGTGACATTGGCCACCCTCAGGGTGCTTAGAATCCCCATAACTATTCGCTCACTGACTCCTCCTCCACCCCGGCTCATGCCTCACCACTGGGGGACTTTACCACAGCTGCTGATGCTTCTTCCAGCCCCCAACTTCTCAGCTCAGCTCTCAGTGACGTCTGCTCCCCAGCCTCCTCTGGCCCACCTCAGCTGCACCCCCAGGGATGCCAACAGCCCCTCATCTCCCCACTCCCACCCCCACGGCCTCCTCTTTCCACTCCTCCCTGACAAGTCATCCTCATGGTGACTTGCAATCTCTGTACCCTTGGACCTTTTCCCCCAGGCCATGCCAGCTACCCCTGCTGCCCTTTGCACCATGCTCTGGCTCATAGGGAATTGTCTTCTGTATGTGTGTCCTGTCCCCATTAGAATAGGCAGTGGCTTTTCTGTTTGTGACTCTGTTGCTTAGCACAGTGCTTTGCTTAGAGAAGTAAGTGCTGAATTCATCCATCCATTAACCCACCATCCACCCATCCACCCATCCACCCATCCACCCATCCATCCATCCATCCATCCATCCATCCATCCATCCATCCATCCATCCATCCATCCTTCCATCCATCCACCTATCCATCCATCCACCCATCCATCCTTCCATCCATCCATCCACCCACCCATCCACCCATCCACCCATCCACCCATCCACCCATCCATCCTTCCATCCTTCCATTCACCTTCCACCAGGAGCCCCCTCCTCCCTGCTCCTCTTCCTGCTCATGCCTTTCAGAACTCCTGGGTTCCTCCTCCCTCGGCCTCCCCTGCTCCTGGAATCGGAGGAAGTTTTCAAACTCTGCTGAGTCTGAACCGATGCATAGTATGTTATCTGATCTCAGATGGCCCCCATGCCCCTGCAGCCAGGAGACCCTTCCCCATCCTCCTAGTCGATTTTCTATCCTGCTTCCTACAGCAGCTGCTCCTAAACTCTCTTCTCCCCCTCTGGTTTCCCAATGCCCCCTCCCCACCCCCTCCTCTGGCTCAGAACCTCAGCTCCATCTCCCACCTCTCCACTCTACTTCACTTATGTCTTTTGGAATCCTGGTTTTCTTCAAGATTTACCTCAGTCAGTCAGTCAGTCAAAACTATCTATAATCATATTAAAAATGCTCTAAATTGCTATTGATGAAAGAAATGCAAATTAAAACAACTCTGAGGTACTACCTCACACCTATCAGATTGGCTAATGTGATAGGAAAGGAAAATGATAAATGTTGGAAAAGATATGAGAAAATTGAGACACTAATGCATTGTTGGTGGAGTTGTGAACTGATCCAACCATTATATAGAACAATTTGGAACTATGCCCAAAGAGCTATGAAACCATGCATACTCTTTGACCTAGCAATACCACTACTAGGTCTGTATCCCAAAGAGATAAAAAACAAAAAAGGAAAAAAGAAAATGACCTATATGTACAAAAATATTTATAGCAGCACTTTTTCTGGTGGCAAAGAATTGGAAATTGAGGGGCTGTCCATCAATTGGGGAATGGCTTAACAAGTTGTGGTACCTGATTGTGATGGAATACTATAATGCTATAAGAAATGGCGAGCAGGATGCTCTCTGAAAAACCTGGAAAGACTTACATCAACTGAGGCAAGGTGAAATGAGCAGAACCAAGAAAAGATTGTATGGTAATAGCAATATTGTATGATGATCAACTGCAAATGACTTAGCTCTTCTCAGCAATGTAACCATCCAAGACAATTCCAAAGGACTCATGATGAAAAATGCTATTCACTTCCAGAGAAAGAATTGATGGTGTCTGAATGCAGATGAAGCATACTTTTTCTTTACTTTCTCTATTTTTCTTGTTTTTTTTTGTCTGTTTTCTTTCAGAACATGACTAATATGGAAATATGTTTTGCATGACTGCACATGTATAACCTATATCAAATTGCTTGCCTTCTCAATGAGGTAGGGAGGGAATTTGGAACTCAAAAATTTAAAAACACGAATGTTAAAAATTGTTTTTATATGTAATTGGGTAAAAATAAAATATTAAGTTATAGTTTAAAAAAAGAGAAAAAGAAGATTTACCACAGTCACCATTTTCTATGAGAAACCTTTCCTGATCCTCCTAGCTGCTAGACACCTCCCCAAACTGCCTGTATTCAGTTTGACTATCGTGCATGCGGAGATGTGTACATGTATAAAAGGGCATATGTGCACTTGCACACACCTGCCTATTTTCTCCCTGTTAGAACAGAAGCTTCTCAAGAATAGTGGGTTTTCTCCATTTGTCTTTGTCTCACCAGTAGGTAGCCTGGTGCCCAGCCGCTGAGGAGTGGCTCATAAATGCTGGTGGACCACCTCTTTCCTAAGTAGCCTGGGGCACTCAGAGGTGGTTAAGTGATTTTCTTGCGCAGTAAATTGTCACATAGACAGTCAATGTCAGAGGACAGACTGGCCTTTGAGTTCAGCTCTCTCTCCACTAGGCCACACTCCCTCTGTATTTTAGCCATAAACTTATGTTTGGTAGCATTTGAAACGGTCTTGTGGGAATAGGCATGTGAGTTCTGAGAATCTGGTGATGTCCTCTTCTGAGGGAAGAAATGGGAATCGATTGGTCGGGGCTGAGGCACTGCTGCTCTGGGCCTGCCTTCCAAAGGCAGTGCAGAACAGTGAGGCACTGCGGACCCTGGTGAGGACCCTGGGAAGCAGAGACTGGAGTAGGAGGGCTGTTGGGGAGACAGCACCCACCAGGGGGCGGTGGAGAGCTGAGCTGTCAGCCATCCTCTGAGCATGCCCTGGACCTCCCTCCCTCCTGCTTTACAAGGGTATGGCTTCTTACCAGGCTCAGAGCACCAAGTGACCATGACCGATAGCCTGGGGCCAGCTTAACTTTATTCATTTTATTTGACATTTGGGTATCTGGATTACCAGAGCCTTTGCAAGGTTTGTATAGTTGTTCAGCCATGTCTGACTCTCGGTGACCCCATTTGAGGTTTTCTTGGCAAAGATAATGGAGCAGTTTGCCATGTCCTTCTCCAGTCCATTTGACAGGTGAGGAAACTGAGGCAAACAGAGTGAAGTGACTTGCCCAGGGTCACACAGCTAGGAAGTGTCTGAGGCCAGATTTGAACTCAGGGAGATGAGTCCTCCTGACTCCAGGCCCAGCGCCTCATCAGCTGCCACGTGCCAGGCACTTTGTTAACTCTGGGGATACAAAAAAATGAAAAATGATGGTCTTTGCCCTCAAGGATCTTGCAATCTGATGGATCCATTTTGCCCTTCCCCGGCCCCCAGGGCTGCACAGCTCTTGACTGCGCCAACCTCTCTCATATATCTCTAGCCTTCCTCCTCTGTGCAGCTTGCTTTTCTTCCTCCTCCTCCTTGACTTACTCAAGCCCCTCCCAAGGTCAAGGTCAGGAGTACCATTGGTGGTCTATTCCCAGACCAAGTGTTAGCCCCTTGAAATGTCAGGAGCTCTGGAAAAAAGGCTATTTGCCAGTTGTTCACCCTTCGTTCTCCAAGATGACCAATGATATCACGGGTGATGTCCTGACTCCTGCACGAATTGAACTGAAGTGAGGCTGGGTGGCACAGGGTCATCTGTCAGGACAACTGGCAGTGGCTGGGATGCAGTGGACGACAGTGGCATCTTTGATGCCTGACCGAGCTCTAAGCACTCCACAGTGCCTGCTTCAGCCGCCTTCACGGCAGCTCCCCACCGGGGAAGTCTTCACACGCTTGGGCGGACATCTCCCTAACTCGTGATGGGTCTGATGCCTCTTGGTTACCCTCAAGCTGGTGTAGCCCATCTGCCGAGATGGCTTACCAGGTGTGGCCACTGTGCATGCTGCAGATCCTTGGAGCCGCGGGTGAGAGTTGGGAGCCAGGTGGACGCCAAAGGTGGATAAACAGCCCTCACACCAGCAGTGCTGGTCCTCCTGAGCACCCTATATGCCCCATCCCAGACAGTCCCCCTCCCTCTTCCCTTGCCTCTGGGCAGAGATCAAAGGGTGGGTTACAGAAGCATTCAGTTCATCCAAACTGTAGGAGTACTCACTTTTGAGGATGCGGGCGCTTGCACAGAGAAGGCCCAGAATTCTCTGTATCAACCAACCCAAAGCACAACTAGGTGTGACCTAGGGTTAGACACTTCTATTCCCCAATCAAATGTATGAACTGGGCTTGAACCAGCTCCTAATCTGTTTGGGAGGAGTGCAGGGCTTTGGGGGCCGCAGGAAACGTGCTGGGATTGACCCACAGATTTAGAGAGGACTTTGGGCTCCAATGAGGAGTTGGAGCACCTCAGGGCGGTGGGTCCTAGGCCTGTACCAGAAGGCAGACAGGAGGTGGGGGCTTAGGGTTATGTGTGTGTGTGGCTTGCTTGATTCAGCAGCACGGGGAGGGATCCCAGGAGAAGATGGTGGGAGCCTTGAAGGGTGGAGGTCTGGCTGGAGATAGCAGCCTAGAGCACGGAACAAGGGTTTCAGCGCAGAATTGTCTTCATCGGATGATAGCGGCAAGACTGGAGAAGGAGGGCCTGAAGTCAGAAGTCAGCTGTCTGTAAGGGGGAAGGGAGAGGGGAGAGAGGCGTGTGAGGTCAGAGCAGAGGGTGAGAGGCTGAGTCCAGATCGACAGGAAGCTACGGTCAGGTCAGTTCTACGAATGACACAGGACGTGTGAGGGCTGGGGAGATCCAGGTGTGACTCTCTCGGTGTGGCTGAGCTCCAGGGGGAGGGAAAAGAGGGGGACTGATTTGGGGAGGGGCGCAGTGGATAGACCCTGGGGCCTGGAGTCAGGCAGATCTGAGTTCAAATCCAGCCTCAGAGACTTGCTAACTATATCTCAGTTTCCTCATTTGTAAAATGAGTTGGAGAAGGAAACAGCAAACCGCTTCAGTATTTGCCAAGAAAAGCCCAGACAGGGTCAGGAATAGTGTGAAATGACTGACCAACAACAAAAAACAAGAGTCACTCAGAGTGGGCTGGCAATTGTGATTGAAGGCACTCTGCAGGAGGGGAGGCTCCTAAGGGCTGGTGACAGAAGGAGAGTTACAAGTTGGGGGGGGAGTCTGCCAGTGGGTCCCCCCTTCAGGGGGCTCGAGTCTATCTGGGAAGATGAGGCGATTTTCTGTAACAGAGAGTGAACAATGCAGAGTCCAGCTTCCTGATGACGCAGAGCTCCTGGGGCCCTTTGGGGACCTGTGCTCAGGCTGCCTCAAGGCTGAATTCCGGGGGTGCCAGCCTTTGTGGGGCTACCTCGAGGCTCGGGCAATCCAGTCTCTATCACGGGCTACCTCTGATTTGGGGTGAGTCCCTCTGCCTCTTGATTCTCAGGTCCCTCTGAGGATCGATGCTCTTCTCTAAGGATTCCTCCAGGGCCAATTTTGAAGGAGTCTAGGAAGACGTCTCCTTGGCCTCAGAGCGCTTCCCAGACAGAGCAGCGGGAGGAGTGCAGACGATAGGGTTCGAATCCTTGATTTGACCTCGAGCAAGGTCAAGGCCATGCAGGAGGGCTTGCTGGGCCCCCGTTTCTTCCCTTGCAGAATGAAGGGGCTCCTGAGCTGGAGGAGGGCCCAGCTCTGGGGCCTGTCGGGCCAGACTGAGGAGCAGAAGGGCCCGAGGCCTCGCTGCTGCCCCGGGAGCCGAGAGGTGCAGTAAAACGAGCTGTCTCATTGTGTGCTGGGTTTGTTGCTGGCTTCTTGTAACTGGTCTTTTTCTCTGCTAGGACTGAGCAAGAGAGGCTTATTTACGCAGCGGGACTGATTGATAGCGTTTATTTTTCCTGTGGTTTCCATCCTCATTCTGAAGTGAAACATGAACCTGAGTGAATTCCCCATGTCCCCCCACCCCTTCGCACTCAGGGCCCAGCGTGGAGGGGCTCACATTTCCTGAAAGCTGTGTCTGCACTGGGGTCCCTATATGGCTATCAGGTTAGAGAGACCCCCATCCTGGGGAGTTTGGTCCCAGAGGCTTTGTATCATCAGGACAGGGGTGGGGTGGGGTGGGCCAGAGAGGGGAAGACATTCGCTCCCAGACACACAGCTGCACAAAGCAGGGCTGGGCTTGGAGCCCAGGTCTCCTGACATCCCTTCTGCCAGGTGAGGCCAAAGCCAGAGGTAGGATTGATAATGGGATCATTGTCTCTAGAGTGGGAAAGGACCTTAAATATTATCAAGTCCAACCCCCCATTTTACAGATGAGAAAACTGAGGTCCAGAGAGGGATTTGCCCATGTGTAGCAGGCTGGTCTTCTAGCCCAAGTCCACAGATTCCAACCTTTCCCTCCTCACCTTTACACGATGCTTCCTTCCCTCAAAAGGCATTACATATCTGCATCCCAGGGGTGGAGACTAAGTTCAAGTCAGTGAACATTTATTAAGCTCCTGCTGTTTTCCAGATACACCCTGGCCTGTTACAGAGAAGGGTATCAGGCCTGATTTCTGTCTGATTCCCTTCAATGCTGGTTGTCTAGGGGCATGGATTCTGGCTCAGGAGGAAAGCTGGGTCCTTGGTTCCATCCCAGGGGCAGGGGAGCCTTTAGCTTTCACAGGTTGGCTCAGCTCCTTCCCATCCAATGCTGGTTCCATCCATCATTGCAAATGGCGGCTAGCTGGTAAACCCGGTGATCCAAGCAAAACAGCAGAGAGTGGAGAAATTCTCCAGGTCAGGCATGCCAGCAAATATGCAAGAGCACATGAAGAAGAGGAGGCTCCATTTCACAAGCTCTAGGGACAAAGGCAGGAAGTGAAGGGCGTGAGCCGCAGTCGGCCCCTCCCCCACCCCCACGTCTGGACCTCCTTCCTCCACATGGGTCAAGGCTGAAGAGAGTCTGGCCCTCTCTCGAGAAACTCTGATACCAACTCTGAAGGTTCTTTGTGGCGGGTCCACAGAGAGGCACTCGGCATTGTCTTCAGCAATGAGGAGCCACACCTCCATTCTCACAGCTCTCCTTCCATGTCTATGTGTTGTTCTATCTCTTTTTAGCTTTTCTGTGTATTTTAAATAAATGTTTCAACGACTCCCCTTTCCCTTTGGCAACCCCATACTGTCCACATTAAAAAAATATATATATCTCGTTCTGCCCCGTGAGTCTAGCCCCTCTAAAAAAGGGGTCGGGCATGAGTCCTCAGCGGTCCTCGGGAGTCACGGCTGTCATTGCACTGAGAAGAGCTCTGAAGCCTTTTCTTTGCAACATTGTTATTGTATAAATGGTTCTCCTGGTTCTACTCACTTCATTCTACATCAGTTCATACAAGTCTTCCCAGGCTTCTCTGAAACTCCCTTTCTTATTATTTCTAATGCTGTGATATTATTTCATTACATTCATAGAATATAATTTGTTCAGCCTTTCCTCAATTGATGGGCACTGCCCTAGTTTCTGGTTCTTTGCTATAGGCATAGAGTGGCTATGGCTATGTTTTGTACACACGGGTCCTTTTGCTGTTTCTTTGCTCCCTTAAGGGTGCAGGAATAATAATGGCATTGCTGAGTTGAGCCAATTCAACAAACATTTATTAAGCCCTGTGTACCAGGCACTGTACCCTGAAGATACATAGAAAGACAAAACCCTATCCCTATTCTCAGCGAGCTCACAGCTAAAAGGAGGTAACGTGCAAACAGCTACCTACAAATAAGATAAAGACAAGATAAAAGGAAGATGTTCTCCTAGGAAAGGCCCTTAGGTTAAGGAGGAAGGGAAAGGCTTTTTGAAGGTTAGATTTTAGCTGGGACTTGAAAAAAGCCAGGAGGCAGAGATGGGATGGGGAACATCCATGACTGGAGGAGAGCCGGGTGAAATGCTCAGGACTGGGAGATAGAGGGTCCATGGGAGGAGCAGCCAGGAACCAGAGCTACTGCATCACAGGGTACATTGGGGGAGGTGGGGATAAGAAGACTGGAGGGGAAGGAAAGAAGAAGTCAGGTCATGAAGGGCCTTAAAACCCAAGCAGAGAATGTAATATTTCATCCTGTAGGCGATAGGGAGCCATTGTTGTTTAATGAATGCAGAGTCACTCGGTCACTTTGATGGCCAAGTGGAGAATGGCCTAGAGCAGGGAGAGACTGGAGGTAGGTAGACCCCTCCAGCAGCAACTGCCATAGTCCAGGTGTGAGGTGATGAGGGTCTGCACCAGGATAGGGGTAGGGACAGAGGAGAGAAAGGGATCGTATGAGAAATATTTAAAGGTAGAATTGACAGACATAGCACCATATTGGATAGGGGGGAGAAGGGAGAGAGAGAGAGGAGCCCAGGATGACAGCTAGGTTGGGAACTGAAGGGACTGGGCAGATGGTGGTGTTGTGGACAGTAGGGAAGTTAAGAAGAGGGAGGGCCAGGGAGAAAGACCAAAGGGTCTACCAGATTTAATGAATTTGAAGGCATGGTTCCAGGTGCTTTCCAGAATGGCTAGACCAATTCCCAATCTACCAACAGTGTATTAATTTACCTATTTTCCCACAGTTTCTCCAACATGTGTCATTTTCCTTTTTTGGTCAACTTTGCCAATCTAAGGGAGCTAAGGTGGAATCTCAGAGTTATTTTAATTTGCATTTTTCCCCAGGGTGTGTGTGTGTAGGAGGGGGACAAATGGGAGAGAGAGGGAGGGAGGGAGGGGGAGAGAGAGAGAGAGAGAGAGAGAGAGAGAGAGAGAGAGAGAGAGAGAGGGGGGGGAGAGAAAGAGTGAGAAAGGGAAGAGAGAGGGAGGGAGGAGAAAGGAAGAAAAAGAGAGATGGAGGGACAGAGAGAGAAAAAAGAGAAAGAGGGAGGGGGCAGCTAGGTGGCACACTGGATAGAGCACCTGCTCTGGAGTCAGAGGACCTGAGTTCAAAACCCGCCTCAGATACTTACTAGTTAGCTGTGTGACCCCGGGCAAGTCACTTAACCTTCACTGCCTCTAAAATAAATAAAAATAGAAAGAGGGAGGCAGACAGAGAGAGGGAAGGAAAGGGAGGGAGACGCTTTGGAGCCCTTGTGCTAGCCTTGTTATCACTTCCCCACGCTCCTGTCCTGCTGGTTTGTTCACGATCGATAACAAAATCCCTGGCGTCTCCTTTCCGTGATCTTCGCCAAGCTTCCCTCTGTTCTGCTTTCCCTCCATTCCCGGAGTTTCCTCGAATCCTGGTGGTCTCCTCTCGCTTTCCCCTTTCCTGTCTCTTCTCAATGAATGCCGTCCCCCGCTACCTGCAGTCACGGCTCGCATCCCGCTCTGTTTCGCCGCACCCGGGAGGTCGGATCTGCTTTGCCGGGTGACGTCGACCTCTCCGTCCTCCCGCTTGCCCCTTCCTCACTTTGTGTCCTCGCGTGCACACGAGGCTGCTGCATCTGCGCTGCGACTGTTCCCTCGGCCGGGGGACCCAGGCAGTGTTCTGCCTGCTGTTTCCTTCTTAGCTCAAAACGGTTTTGATTAGATTTGCAAGTCAGCAGACAAATACTCAGGACCAGCCGTTTTGCGCCCTGCTCTCTGTCCCTGGCCTGGAAGCTGGCTGCTGCATTTTAAGCCTCAGTCCAGAAGCCCAAATCCTGTTCTCAGCCCCCGTTTTCTAACCATCTCCCAAACAGCGTTTCTTTTCTATGTCCTCACCTTGAGTGTGGGCAACAGCGATGAAATCACTTCTCAAGACCCTATGATCTCCAGTTGTCATTGGCCTTGCCTCCTAGGGCACTTCTGGAAGCAGACGGGTGTCCCCACGATTTCCCCGAGGTGATTAGTAATAACCAGTGCCTAGCACCTAGTAGGTGCTTAGTAAGTGCTTGTTTACTTAATAATCATCCGTTTTGAGGAGTCTTGGGAGATTTTCTCTTATGTTATAGGGGCAGCTAGATAGAAGTGGATAGAAGGCCAATCCTGGAGTCAGGAAGACCTGATTCAAATCTAGTCTCAGACACATATTAGAATTTAAGCTCTATCTGACTCAGTTTCTTTAAATGGGGATAACGACAGCACTTACCCACAGGATTGTGAGGAATATTTGTGAGGAGGTTCCGAGACAGGGTCTGACACATAGTAAGCGCTGGATAGGTGTTAGCTATTACTGCTATTGTTATAATAATAGGCATTACTTTAATTAGTGTCTTGGATCTATAATCCTGTGGAGCTCTCTAGTGTTATTCTGAAGCCAACCAACAGTGAGCACAGTTCTCCTGTCCTTCCATTGACCCTTTCTGGTTGGTTTCTCACAAAACAGCCCTAATGGTTCTGCGCCATCATGGCTTAGAAGGCAGAGGGCTGCCTCCTCAGGGCACTGAGATCTCAAACTCCTCAGAAAGTCTTGATTTGGTTTCTTAGCTCCAAGTGCTCAGTGTGTGACCTTTTCCCTCTCTTCTCTGGGGGGCATTCCTCCACCTTCTAACCTCGTGGAGCTGGGTGGGGTTCCCCTCGGACTGTAGAGAGCCTCATTCTCTTTGGTTTTCATACTGAAGGCTTCTTTTGGGTTCTGCAAGAAGTGCTTTGTGGTCACTGAAGGCCCAGACCCTGGAGCCTTTCCTCCCCAGGGGAGAGGGCAGAATTTGGGCAGCTAAAAGGCCAGCTAAGATCTGGGTGCTCACCATTTGTACTAGAAGGACGTCCCCTCTCCTTTTGTGCTTTGGGACCCTTACTCCCCCTCCTGTACAGGTTTGCGCCTTTGACTCCTGTGACAACCATACCCAGCTCTCTTTCCTTTCTCTCATGCAGTTCTTGTCTGGTCATACCAGTTTCTTTTGCCTACGTTTTATTACTGACTTGACCTGACCTAACCAACTCCTCTTCCCTCAGTTTTCTGCCTCAATACTTTTCCTCTTTCAACTCGGGTCCATCTTCCACTTTTCCAAAATAGTTGTAGGATCCAGCCCCACCCAACCCCCATCCCCAGGGGTTGCTGGGAGTCTTTAATGAGCTGAAGTTAATCAAGTACTTTGCAAACTTTAAATTTCTATGTCATTGTCCCTCATTGTTGCTATAGCATTCAAACGAAGGAAGGACATTTTCTCTAAAGTCTGGGTTCACAGAGGTTATAGCAGTCCTACCATGTTGGGAGAACCTCAGTACGGTCCCGGTAGCCAACAGTGCCTACTTTCTAAGGATCAGCCTACGTAAGGACGTGGAGGATCCTTACCAGATGCTTGAAAATGAATTCCTTGTGAGGTCCCTAAGGAAAGAGAAATGTGAAAAGGCCCTCAGTCCCATGCACTGCCTTTGCTCTGTGGAGATGGGAAAGGGGTCAGAGGGGTCAGAGACCCTCACAAATTTCAGGCCATATCTAAACATTAACTCAGCTGTTGGTACTATCAATGTGACATTCTTGTCCAGGGACCAACGGGTGAGTATCCTAATGGAAAAACTGAATCATATCATTCTTGACATTAACACCATAAACAAAATCAGAAGACAAAAGAAATTTGCAGCTAAATGGAAGGATGGCTCACAGGTTCTACTTGGAGTTGGCGGAGCTGGTTTTATTTCGCGTCCAAAGGCAACAAGACACATCATTTCATGGGACATTTGGTCATCTCGTATTGCAGTGTTCATGATAAATATTTGCAAAAAGACCACCATGAAAATCATTGCAGCTCATGCACCAACATCTGTTACCGACGGTAGAGAGGGGGAGAAAGTCAGCAAAGAACTCAATGAGACTCCCCCAAGTCAAACCAACCTATGCTTTTATCTTCAGCCACTTTAGGGAAAGGGGGCAGAGGGGCAGATGGTAAAAAGAAAGGTGGAAAATATTTCAGGAGGAAGGATGTGAAGAGGGCCACGACCCAGACCACGAGGAGTCCTGCGTGACCATATGCCATCAATATTATCTTCAAAAAGGAATCAGTAAATCACAAAAAATAAAACTGATTGTAATTTTATATGTGAGACATGACTCATTATTGATAGGAGAGTCATTCCTGAATCAACTCATTCAGCCCAATCAGTCAACAAGTCAGTCGGCATTTATTAAACACCTACTGTGTGCCAGGCACACAGTACCGTACCAGTACCAGGCACTATGCTGAGCACTGGGGATACAAAGAAAGGCAAATATCCAACAAAGGTCAAAATGAAGACAAATCTTGAAGGAAAGGCAGTGTAAGAAAGGGTTCTGTATTTGTAGTCAAAGAAACTGGTTTCAGTCTGGGCTCTGCCACTTAAGACCAGTGTGGCCAGAATAATTTCTCCTTGATGGCTTCCATCTCCTCCTTTCTGAAAAAAAAGGTGGTTTGATTAGCTGTGGTCCCTTCCAGCTCTGCAACTGTGAAACTAGAATGGAAATGAGAAAAAAAAAACATAGTGCACAATTAAAAAACTGCCAACTTTTCATGGGGTTTCCCTGCCTCCTTTGTTCGAAGGAAGGGCTCACTGGGAAGGTGAGTGGAGGATGGCAGAAATGGTCATGAGGTAGAAACAAAAAGTATCAATAAAACTTGAAACAGAACTCCCATGACCTGTTCAAAGGAGTTATTGACATAAAAAATTGGTAAATGTATGGAGGAAAGGACATCAGAACCCACTTTAACCATTTTGTAGAGTAGTTTACCCTTTGGAAATCACTTGTCATGATAAGTAGCACCAAAGAGCCTAGAAGCCACCTTAGTCAACAAACACTTGGTTGACTCGCCAAGCAGAGACATGGCAGCCACAGGTAACACTGGTTTAGAATATAAAACTGGTCTAAGTAATCATCAACAAGCATTTATGAGGTGTTTACTCTGATGTGCCAGGCTCTGTACTAGGCACTGGATGGTATACTGGAAAAAAAAAGTAAAATAGTCCTTACATTCTAATAGAAGGGACTATATAGACATATATATATACACATACACATGCATATATACAGATGTACACATGCACACACATATATGTATATGGGTGTGTAAAAAACATACAAAACAGATCCGAGGTAACCTTAGAGGGGATGCCAGTAGCAGCGGGGGAGACAGAGAAAGGAATGTTGTGGACGGTTGGGTTTCAGCTGAGCTGTGAAGAAAAGCCAGGGATTCTTAAAACATGGAAGTGAGGAGGGAAAGCCTTCCAGGCAAGAGGAACAGCCAGGGAAAAGGCACAGAGATGAGGGTTAGAACACCAAATGGGAGGAATAATATGGCATGGAGGGCAGGAAGATATCCAGTCATGAAGCACTTTAAATGGAGAAGTATGACCGTGGACTGAAAGATGGTGAGCACTATCATATCACATAACAGTAAGAAGTACTGCAGGCATAACGAAGCTTGATTAGAGACCAGTGGGGTCAAACCAAATCAACCCAAGGATATATAAGTAAGGGTGACAGTGGAAGGAAGACACTGAAGAGACAAAAGATGGAAAAGATCTGCGATGGTTTTTTTTTTTATAACAAATACTTTTTTTTTGGCATCAAAAACAGTGAAACCACTACGTTTGAACTCTAACATCATGGCTTTTAGTGTCCTTTTAGAGGAAGTGGAAGTGTCATTAAAGAAAATCAAGATGGAAAAACCAGTTGGTTTACACCAAGTATATAGAGTGGAGGTCTATGCTGGAGAGTAAAACATTTTGATAGCATTAAGGCATCAACTTTCAATATATTTTAAGGGGACAGTTACCAAAAGTAAAAAAAAAAAAGATTGTCAACTTTTTTTTTCTCCAAATAAGGGTGACCATCAGTAGCTACTGTTCCATGTGCCTCCTTTCCTATCTAAACACAGCTTTTAATGAGAATAACCTACACACTTGTCAACTGCAACTTAACTGAAGACACTGGAAGGGGAAAGTCAGACTTTGCTAAGCAATGTTCCGTGGTAGAACACCTCTTTACTATGATTCAATTGACAGAGAGATGCTGTAGAATGTGCAAGAGGCTATTGTGCTCTC
The DNA here is from genome assembly GCF_900497805.2 of Vombatus ursinus. Lineage (NCBI taxonomy): Eukaryota > Metazoa > Chordata > Mammalia > Diprotodontia > Vombatidae > Vombatus > Vombatus ursinus. Next base: position 198,077 of record NW_020944038.1, read on the forward strand.
TCCAAGGCTGCTACTGACCTCAGCTGCCAAATCCAGTGGCCTTTTCTCAGTCTTCATTCTCCCTGACCTCTCTGCAGCCTTTCACCCTGCTGGTCACCCTCTCTTCCTGGGACTCTCTCCTCTCTGGGTTTTTGGGACACTGTCTCTGCTGGTCAC